>NC_132994.1:26598481-26675718 GCF_048564905.1 Vicugna pacos
TTATTCTTAATCCACTGCAACATAAGTTCTGCTCTCCCTAAATTCATCCTTCCCTTTTAAATGCCAAATTCAATAGCCTTTCTTTTCAGTCCTCACATTACTTGATTTATTGTGGCATTTCACACAACCACCCACCCCTTCCTTAAAATTCTCAACACTCCTCAAGCTTCTCCCCCTCCCTGATGTCCTCCAACCTGTCTCACTACCGTGTCCTTTGCTAGCTGTAGTAGCCAAATGGCAGTTTGCCTCAAGCATGTTCATTCATTCATTCAACAAATATTTACTGAGCTCCGGCTATGACCCAAGCACTACTCTGGGCACTGAGGAGCTGGCAGTGAGCAAAGCAAAGTCCTTGCTCTCATAGAGCTTACTTACATTTTGGTAAAGAGGTAGACCATAAATAGATTAAACTAGTAAAATGAATAGCATATGAGAGTGAAAAGCGTCAAGGAAAAAATAAAAGCAGGGAAGGGCAACAGGAAGTATCGAGGGTTGATAGGATGATCAGAGAAGGCCCGTTTAGAAGGAAATCAAGACCCAAAGGAAGTGAAGGGGTGAGTTATCTGAGGAACAGTAATCCAGGAAAAGGGAAGGGCAAGCGTGACAGCTCAGAGGAGGGTATCAGGGGTAACACCTAGAGTGTGGAACAGTAAGGAAGCACCAAGTGAAAGGGAGATGAGGAGTAGATCAGAGAGGTGAGGGGCAGTTCTAGAGTGTGTGTCCTGTAAAGTCTCTGGCTTTTACTTTGAGGGAGACAGGATTCTCAATCCTCAAAGGGTTTTGAGCACAGGTGTGGTACAACCTGCTTGCCTTTTAACAGGAGCACTCTGGTCTCTGTGTGGAGAACAGACTGAACGGGGACAGGGGTAGAACAGAGGACTGTCAGGACACCATGGCAACATTGAGGGAGGAGAGGATAGTGCCCTGGATCAGGTGGTAGCACTGAATGTATGTGGTGCTCAACGTGCAGACTCAGGTCTATTTCAAAGGAAGGCAGTGTGTCCTATGTTATGACTACCTCCCACATACTAACTGAACTCAGGCTCATCTGTTTCTCAACCACTATTTTTCTGTTAACCACAATTTCCTTACATACTGACTGGTTTATATTGAGTTTTATAAGCTGCCTCAAATCCCTCAGCAATTGAAACGAATTCCTGGTGTACCCAGTACTGAACAACATCAGGTGTGTAAAAATCATTCGATGAGTTGGTTGAACAAATCTTCCAATTATGAAAATTCATTTCAAAAATTTAAGTTTCTTCTATTCTGGGACAGACTAAGTTCTACAGACTCAGAGTATTTTTCCCTTAAGAGGGTCAAACTATTCCCAAGAAATATGACAAAATTAACATTTTACCTTACTTTGAGTATGCATAGCAGTTATGAGTAGCTCTTCGTTATGTATAAGCTAGCAATCTAGAAATGAATGTAGGGTGTCAGAGAACTAGAGTATCCCATTTTGATCCAATACTTCTAAAATTATTTGCAGATTACAAAAGTTAAATGAGTATATTAACACTCTTAAAATTAAAATCTTTAGGCATCTTATCTCTCGAAGGTCTTCATTATTCGACAAAGCACTCTGCTCCACAACTTTTTCTGGTACTGGACTTGGAATACTTTGACATCCCTTTCCCCTTTGCTCTCATTATTGAACTTTTCCCTTCTTAAGATGTCAAGCCAATCACCAGAAAGCCTGCAGTTAACAGACTAGAACACTTCCCAAATGAATTTAATGACTGACAGAATATGGAAGCACAATAAAGATAATGATCATGCTTACACTATCTTTATGACTCTCCTTATTTTTCTGTGTTGCATATTTTGACTCTGAGTAGATTATGTAGTCAAATCCCCACAGTCTCTCTTCCTAAACAAGATCTACACCACCTACTTTTTCATAATATCCCCACTCCAAGAAGGCAGAAGTAGCAGCAGAATCAATTAATTAGCTGAATGCAACTCTTGTTTCTTTCCTTAATGCTCCTCATAAAGTTTTATTTTAATGCATAATTACATACATGTTTTTGTCTTGGTCATCTACTTATTCATCTCAATTGTGATACTGGTCACTTGAAAAGAACTACAGCTTCTTTATCTCCTGCAGCCTGTACATTCCATGCATGAATTCTCATCAAGTATTTCTCGACACTGAGGGTATTAAGAGAAGACCCAAGTTCAGATAAACAATCCCAAACTAGGCCTCCTGCTAGGAGAAAAGGAATCGCTGGAGAGAGAAATAAATTGCTTACCTTCATGAGGTGAATTAATTTGTCCAGAGTAATATAAGTACATAAGAAGTCATTTACTAAATGGTAACTTGCACCTTAAAATAATTAACATCATATGAATGAATGATTTAATCTGAGTTTACTCATCACAAAATAAAAGGGACTAATCCTTACAACCTGCCTGAAGTATAAAGGTAAGAGGAGAATTACGTGTAAATATCCATGGCTTCTGACTCCTAATCTCATGTTTTGTTAGCTGACCCTCACTGAGTTTTATAGAACAGTGTATTTAAGATAATTTTGATCCCAGATAGCTGGAACATTATTTACCATATCCGATCTAAAATAAAGCTACTAAAAACAAAACTTCCTGCTTAACTGTGTACGGTACTATCTGGCAATGGCAGAAGGAAGAAGAGAGAAAGTCTTAAGTTGTCTTTCATCTCTAGGAATTGACCAACTAAAAGAGACAACTGTATAAAACATAGATGGCAACTGAATAAACAAATATATGAATAGACAAAAAGCTCTCTATTCCTTAAAACTACTGCTCTGTATCAAAACATGAAGTCCTGAATCTAGAAAGCACCCAACAATGTTTCGGAAGGGAGTAAGTGGAGGGGATAGGGGTAGAAATTTCTGCATAACCGAGGTGGAGATCAAGCTGATGAGTTTGAGCAACCACCTGAAGAAAAACGATAGTGGAAAAATGAACCTAAGGCTTTCTGAACATCAGAAGGATGGTTAAGCCTCAGAGCACAAACAGCCAGGGAGGCAAAGGAATACCCAAGACATCCAAGGGAAGTGTATTATAAAAGAAAAGCAGAATCAGAATTGATGTGGCTTTAATGAGTAATGACATGCATCAGCAGTCCCTGAAGTTGCAAATCACAAATCTGTAGATAGAATAGGATTTTAATAACTGATTAAAATTTTTAAGTTCTTGTTACTCCAGTTTCACCTATTTCCCTGCTATTTTGAACAACATAAATTCCTAAGTTCTCTAAAATCCAGTGAAACACTTCCAGCTTGTGAGGATAAGGGTTTTAGGTAATAAAAATAAACTATATCAAACTTTTCCCCGAGACTTGCTCAAAAAGCAGCTCCTCATCATCGGTCTCTAGTTTAAAAATGTACTTTTTTTTCCTTTAAAGTATTATAAATAAGTCTTTATTCTTCACAGTAATGAGCATAAACAGACCATACGTATTCATAGATTATTCATTAATAATCAAGCCATGAATATGTATTGTTTACTCTGGGAATGCTGCCTACAAGTCAAGTCAAGGGGGCCAACAGCAATCAGGAGGCAAAACTCCAGTACCTCCCACCCAGAAACAGATGCTCTCGCCTTGGTATCTAAACTTTACCTTTTCTCAGTGGGAACAATGACTACGCTCAAAGGAATGCTATCAAGATTTATGGTTTTACTGGCTGAAACACTCCTGTGAAATATGGAAAACTTAAATTTACGTATGTACTTTGGTGATTATTCGAACAGCCCCATGGTAACTAAATGGCTGAAGTGAAAGTGGAAGAGAAACTGCTGGTGAGAACGTAGACTAGGGGCTTTAACCTTGCAAAAGATCTTTTTATCCATTACAGGCTGAAGATTTTTAAAAGAGCATTGCTAAGTTTTCTTCTCACAATGTATGTTTCTGCTCATGCACCAAAATAAGCTACAGAGAGTTTTAAAAAACTGATTTAAATATTATCTTTACATTTTACCCCTTATAACATGGTTATATGCAATACTTTGCCAAAGAAGCTGGACTTCAGCCATTCATTACCAATGTTTTCTTTAATGTCTATTAAAGACATTAGTTGCCTCCCTGTTATTTTATTTATAAAAATATAGGAAGGATATGTTTAAATGTTTATCCTTACACCTTTATCTTTGCTGAAGCAGGAACTGTATTATATATCTCTTTACATGGTCCACAACACTCTCCACAATGCCTTACACACCAAGGGTGAAAACAAACATCTAATAAGTTCCTAATAGTGGGAAACACTAAAAAAAGAGCTGTGAGGGTAATTAAAATAAACCCAAAGCCCTTATAATGTGAAATAATGCTTATTGATGCCAATTGTTCTATCTACTCTCAGAGTCAGTTAGTCTTGGTTTATGATCCATCGTGCATGCTCTGAATACCCACAGCCATCATTAGCTTTGGTTCTTCTTGGTCCTGTTAGCAGAGAAGAAAATTTGCCAATGAAGTGTGTGTGTTTGCAGCAAAAGGAAGTAGAAAGAACTAAGCTGTGTTCCACTGGATAGCTGTCAAAGGTCTTGCAATTTTCAAAATGCGGATTCTGTGAAAATTCACCAAAATCACACTGCCAAAAAGAAATGCCTTATTTTTCCACTATATATATATATCCCCTCTTAAGCAAATTTACAAAATAAAAAAGAATTCTGTATACATAGCATGTTAAAAAATCTTTAACTCTTTAATCTCTGACCTACAATCCTATCATGTTTTATCTAAGAACCCCTTCCTCCGGCTCTATTTCTAGCAGAAAAGAAAGGCAGTGCATCCATGGTTTCAGCATGTGCTACAAGCCATGACTGCTCGTGTTTGTTTCTTTCTTTGATGCATACACTATCAGTATTAACATTTTGAACGCATTGTTACTATTTTGAAAATGATTTCATCTGAATCTAATGGTATCAAGTATTTATTTCTGGAACTGCATCTTTATAATATAAGTCAAGGGGAAAGAAAGCTCAGTATACAAATTTCTAATTCATAAACCGGTGCTCAAGAATGTATCCGCTGAGGATGTGTATAGGGAAAGCTGTAGTTTGTTTTTAACTTCTAAAAACAGGATAGATTATTTGTTAATCAAAAATAACAGGTAATTTCCCCAAAGTGTCTACTTCTTTGTTATTTAACTTAATGAAATGAAGGGATTATACTGTAACATACAATGAGAATAACCATCATCAAGGTTAAGAGAAAAACACCTGTTTGTATCAAGAAAAATGACTATGGCATTACTAAATGAATATGCACTTGTGCAAGCTTTCAAATGTTTAACAGGTGACATTTAGTAGTAAGGAAACTAAATGCTTAAATAGAAAGGAGTAGAAACACCTGGGCAGGTCTGCAAGTGTGGTCGCCTATTTAACATGCAATTGCATTTTCAACATAATTAGTTTAAATGAGCTTCTAAATTTGGGTGATGTATTGCACATGTAATTAAGATTTAATTAAAAATGTTCTATAATAAATTGTTTTCCATTTCTGACAAATCACATTAGAGAGGTAGATTTTGATTTGGAAATAGTTTTTAAAATGTGTTAATCATCTGTGCTGAAAATATGAGAAAGGGAAAAAAAAAAGGAGCTCTGCTGAAAGTTACTTGATGTTTAAAAAATACGAGGTAAAGGGCATAATTTCCCTCCAGATTATGAGGTCTAGCTGATGAGCATGGTGAAACTCATCTACCTTTATAAGCAGAAGCATTCTGAACATGATGCAGAAAAGGTGTTTCCCTTTATTTCTGTTAAGTACATAGTATAGAGTTTCAAACCTTTATTACAGAAACTATTACATAGTAAGAACAGCCTGCTGGTGAAATAACTTCAACAAGGCTCGGCACTAACCTGCTAAATCCTGCAACAGAGATGAAGCCCCTATTGCCGGTCCAAGATAAGTTAAGCCACTGGACAAGAGTGCAGCGAGCCTGCAGAAATTCCAGAGAGGTATCATTCAGTTTTGCCCAGTACGGCTGCAGATTGAGGTGCAGGTACTGCAGGGGATCGCAGCAATGCTGGTTCAGTAGTTTGCAAGTCTGTGCTAATCTACACAGGTCGGGTAGTGTAAGATGATTCAGAATCAGCTGAATGAGCTACATGAAACAGAGAAACCAAGATCGTCAAGACAGAAAAAAAAAATAGTATCACTTTATGAAGCACATGATATGGTCTCATAAAGAACAACAGTATCATATATTTTATAACAACATTTTCACATACAAAATATATCAACATTCAACAGAACTATCCAATCAGTAGAAACTAGACATGCATAAGGCTATCTATATTACATTTTAAGACTGTTCAAAGTATACTCAATTCATGTTGACTACTCACTTTTTTTTTTTTACAGTGTAAAGTTATTTTGGGAATCTATTGAATAGTATGACTTTTCACAAACTTAACATCTACTGAACATCGACGAGACATCAAACAACACTGGTGATAGAGAGCAGAGCTCCCACTTACGGGGCTTTCGGAGTCCAGGGGGGATTGGTCAGTACAGTGACATGTTTCAATAGCTCTGCTAGGAGCAGAGGCTGCTCCCAGAGCCTGACACGGGACCCTTCGCTGTGCTCAGGCCTACTTGTGCCAGGAAGGCTCAGCTTTAAAGAGGGAGAGCAAAATAGGAGAGAGCAAAGTCCAGTTGGTGGTAAGGACAGGGTCACAAAGAGCCTCACAGAGAAGCCTGGGTTTATTCTGAAAGCAATGAGGAGTCTTGAATAAAGGTAAACTGCAGAGTGACCGAATGAGATTTGTGCGTTAGAAAGATCATTGCAGGGGGCACTACTAGAGGCAGGGAGGCGGGAAGGGAAACCAGGGAGGGGGCTACTGTAGAATTCCAGGGAAAAGGAACCAGGGTCTGCTTAAGGCAACTGGCAGAGATAACGGAGCAGCGAACAGATACAGAAGAGTACCAAGAAGGAATCAAAAAGATTTTTATTTCTAATTAAAATAGTTTTAAACTAGTCCAAGATTTGCTTTTTCTTAATGGTAAACAGTTGGAAGCTTCTAAACTAATTTTCAAAGAATTACTGCTAAACAGCATATTCTGAACCAAGAAACACAAAGAAAAAAAAATCAAGTATTTTGCTAAATGGTAAAACTCTTTAGATGAGAGAGGCGGTCAAGTTTTTTACTGAATACAGTGTATTTACCTGCCTATACTCTTTGTTTTGCAATCATGCCCTTTAACCTAAATGCTCTTCATCAACTTATTTAACTATGTAGGCCCAGTATTAGTTTCCGGTCAGAATATTACTGTTTGAGGCCAAAATATGACAAAGTAAAGAGTGACAACAACATATTTAAAATAAGCTTAAAGAGTACATATAATATATGGACATTACTGACTAATACATATATTGAGTATAAGAAGGCTTGTAGTGTTTTTGCTATTTCATTTTAACATTTGCTCTGGGCTTTTGAAAAATAACATTAAGGTGTGTGAATGTGGGTGTGTGTTATAAACACAGGGAAATTTTAAAGTAGTCTAAAATTTCATCATCCAGATAACATGCAAATTGTTGACAAACAAAATATTATACAAATAACAGAAGAAAATTCAGGTAAAACATTAGAAAATCCAAACGTTGAAAGCAGGTAGAAAATGAAAAGTTCCTCTCTGTCCATCCTCAAATCTAGTTATCCCTCTTCCTCTTTATAAACAGTGTTAACAGTTTTTCTGTTCTCCTCCAGATACGTATGTAGGAAACTATTCTTGGATTTGCACTGAAAGAATGGTACTTTGCACACTAGTCTTCACCTTGTTTTTCTCATTGAATGATGTATCATGTAGATATTTCTGTATCTGCACATACAAATCCACCCCATTCCACTCTATACATGCACACTAATTCAACTAATTTCTCATTGATGTATTTCCTGCTTTTTTCCCTATTGCAAATACCACGGCAATATTAGTCTGTGTATGTATGTATATATAGCTTGGCAAATTTTGCAAGCATATCTTACGGTAAATTTCATGCATTTGAAAAGTTTTGATATAAACACAAAATTGCCCTTCAGAATGTTTACATCAATTTACCACAAACAGTGTATAAAATACCCATTCACTCATATCCCACACAGCACTGGTATCAGTACTTTAAATGCTGTCATTCTGAAAGGCAGGACAAGGAAAAAAAATTTTTTTTAAATAGTGTGCATTTGTCGTTTTGGGGTTTTGTTTGTTCTGTTTTTAACTACAGAAATGTAATCCTTTGTTTGCCAAGGGAGTTGCCAGTGTCTCCTTCTTTCCTGTTGGTATGTTTCTGGTTTCTATTCTGTTCCATTTATTGCTCCCATATCTGCAGCCCTCTGGGTTAAATAAATAAGTTTTGTCCTTAATTTTTTTTTCAAATTTATGTGTGGGAATGCACTGGATTGTCTGGTTGCAAATGAGAATTTGTCTTCATTGTTGACCCACAAATATCAGACCCACTACTAAGATGCTTTATTATCTGGTGGGACGAGTTCTCCCTCCACCATTCTTCTTTTCCGGAATCTTCCTGAGTATTTGCATGTTTTTTAGGTGAACTTTTCCATTTAAAAAACAAACAACAAATTCTGTTTGCATTTTACCTGGGACTTCATTGAATATACAGGTTAGTGTAAGGAGAACTGACACCTTTACTTCATTGTGTTTCCCTGCTCAAGGGCATGGCATGATTTGTCATTTAATGATCTTTTTTGATGCTAGAGTTCCTAGAGCTATTGATTTTTGTCTCTTAACTTTGTAACCTGCCAACTTACTTATCGTTCTTAGCAGTTTTGGGTCTATTCTTCTGAGTATTCTAATACGTAATCACATTGTCTGCAAATGATGATAATTTTACAGCCTTCTTTCTAAAAATCATGCTTCATTTCTTTTCTGCATTTTCTAGCACTGGATAGTTCTTCCAGAACAATGTTAAGTTAAGTAACATTGTTGTCTTATTCCTGACTTTAATTTGTATGTGAGGCACGTATAGAATTTAAAAATTTTTAGTAACTACAGTTTTTTTAAAAGTCAAAAGACTAACGTTAATAATACAGCACTGTATGCCTGAATGCTGCTGAGAATAGATCTCAAGCATTCTTACTATACAAACACAAAAGAGTTAACAGTGTGAGAGGATGTATGCCAACTATCCTGATCTTGGTAATCACTCCACAATCTATACATATATCAAAGTATATACACTTTAAATACATACAATTCTATTTGTCAATTATTCCTCAATGAACTTAAAAAATAAAACAAAATCATATATTTTATAAGATATTTTAAAATTATCATCTCATGTGTTCAATATAAAAATCATTAGAGATATTAAATCTTTTTTGCATATCAAGTCTTTTGAAATTCAGTGTGTATTTCATACTTTCAGCACATCTCAAGTCAGACTAGACATATAGTGCTCAACAGTACCTGTGGCTAGTGGCTACTATACTGGACAATGAATTTCTAGTGTTTGATAATTAGATATGATGTTAGCTTTGGGTTACTAATATTTGGCAGATAATTCATAGATAGCTTAATAAGGTATTTGCTTTTTAACAGATACTGATAAAAATTTGAATATCTAGCTGCCATTTGTGAACCAATTTTGCACATCTATTAAGATGATCATAGGATTTTTCCCCCTTGACTGTTATTATTTTATAGTATTGTAATATTATTATATAAATTCTCTAATACCTAAACACCCTTGAATTCTAGGAGTACTTCCTGAATGATTTTTTGTATTATGTCTTTAAATAATTGTATTTATCATTTTTTATTTGCAGAAGTAAAATTAGTCTATAATTTTATTTTTATGTGCTATAGTGTCACATTGGTTTCATTAAAAAGTTGAAAATCTTCCTTTTTCTTTATGCTATGAAAAAGTTTAAATAATACAAGATTTGACCATTTCTTAAATGTCTGAAAGAACCTAGGAGCCATCTGGGCCTGGCAGCAGTAGGACCTTAAATATTTGTAGAATGAATTAAAAAAATCTGTTGTTTTAACTACAATATTAAAAGTTATTTCAGTAAAATTTTTAAGCAGTTTGTGCAAAGAGGCATTAAAAGTTAAATATATCCCTGTGTCAGAGGATAAATAATTTACTTTTCCCAGATGATTTGTAATTTAAATAACTCCCAGCATTTCTGGCATTATTTCAAACAGAAGTCACCAATATTAAAAGATGTATACTGTGTGAAACATTTTATGATACTTAATATTATACTTTAAGCAAATACCAAAATAGAAAAAGAAGAATAAAAAAAATCACTGAGACAATGACATTGACATGTGAAAAAGCACTTTTGGATTTTGATTAAATAAAAGATAACAGGTTTTAGGCCTACAAGACAATACCCATTAATCACTACTCATCTAGTATCTAGTATCTGTCAAGACATGTTTTTATATGTGCACTGCCAATGCTGGATGTCCCAATCACTGACATCTGGGTGGATGGTGTCCTGTGGAGTGATGCTCTTGAGACAGGAGGGAAAGGGGCAGGATACAACCACTGAAGGAAGGACACAGCAACTGAGGACAGGCCATAAACTGGTTAGAACCAAGATGGCAGAAGATTCAACTTCCAGTAGACTTTGAGCCTCGTGGCACACCCACAGGCGCCATGACAGTTCCCAAGTTGGCCTTAAAAGCTCAAAAAGTGGGCAGGGTCCCAATTCCTGACACCCTGCCCCTTCCCCAAAATAGCTGGAATAATCTTCCTACTTCTAGCATGAGAAGTTACCCAGACCACAAAAACTAACCACCCACACCTCGTGATCGCTGTCTCTCTTGCCTTCTGAGACAGCCCTCACTCTGTCTATGGAGTGTGTATCTACCTTTACTTTAAACTAAACACTCCCACACAACTTGGCCTCTCTCCCGATCCCCTTTTGAGATGGCCAGCATTCTGCCTATGGAGTGTGTATCTCCTACACTCTCAGAGTGAGATGAACCACACTCTGCTGTGGAGTGTGTATCTCTCTAAATCAACTTACTTTCACTTTACTGTGCCTCACTTATGAATTCTTTTCCTGCACAGAGCAAGAATCTATTCTCTACAACACTTTGAGGCAGCCCTGAGCCTCTGTCTAGTTTCACCTCTTGCAGCTTCTGCTATCAAATCCTATTCCAGCCACACTGAAATACTGGAGTTCTCAAATGGATCACAGAGATTCACTTCTTGCCTGTGGATGTCCCTCTGCCTGAGGTTCCCCTTAGTTATTCACTTGAATGTGATGTGTCAAGCATTTTATCAGGTCTGGATAAAACATAACAAACTGTTTAAGATCTACTTGCTGAATTTAGATTGTATTGTAGTTTTAGGAAATGGGTTAAGAATCAAAGAAGTGAGTTAATTTCCTCCAGATCATCTGCTCCCTCTGCTGCCAAAACAGATCCTGCTTGGAGCCCTGGGGACAACGCAGTCAGCAGCCCATGCTCCTCTTCCTCCCAGCTCAACTCCTCCATCTCCCCTTCTCCTCCCACTAAGGGCCAGAGGGTCTTGCCCAATCTATGATGCTTCCTTCCACAACACAAGACTTGACCTAGAAGGCCTGGGTTGGATCCTGATCCTGTGGTTTACTGACTGAGTTACCATGGATCCTTAGATTCATCTTAATGTGGCAGCTTTAGCTACTTCACAGGATGTACCAAAGCATTTGAACTGTGAAATGTTAAACAGACATTATAGTTACTGTGAGGCATTTAAGACGTTGTCTTACTATTTCCATGCAAGTTAAGCTATTTGTATTATTACAGTGAAACCTGAAAATCCCACCGATTTGGAAGGGAGATAGTAGAATTGGTTAAAATTTTTGAATTTCTAAAGTCTTATTTTAAAGATCTGATTATATTATTTTTAACCACACACAACTCTTCTCAGCCAGGGACAGAAATGCCTGGCCCACCCAGGGGGTGTGCTATTGGCATTTGATGCTTGGGAGCCAGGGTGCTAAGTATATCCTAGAAACACCCTGTAGAAACACACTGAAAACCAGACTTCAGGGAAAGGCACTCTGTACCTGCCTAGACCAAAAATCACAGCTAGTTAGAAGTATATAGAATAGAGTTACTACAGAAGAGTAAATGACACTTGAAGAGACTGTGCACTATTAAACAGAATAAGCATTCCTGTCACAATATTATTAGCACTCTTATTTTTAATAGCAAATCACCTTCAACATTACTGGTATCAAGTTAAGCACACATTGCCCGTATTTACACAGCGTAATTATGAATTAAGGTGGAGTGTAATTTATTATTGGTTTATGTATTTTGTTTATTGTTAATCAGTGATCAAATAGCATATATTTAATAGTTTATCCAGAATCACTGAAGTCAATCTAAAGCAGAAGTGGTGGCTATTTAACACAATTTTGTCTACTTTTTTCAAAATCAAAATATATATCAGATTATGTACATCTTGCTAATGCTATTTCTCTGACATCTAGAAAAATAAACATTAATATATAAACATTTAAAAATTATAGTATGTCCAATATTGCTACTGAATACCTTTGGCTTACCTCATAAGGTAGTTTGTCAAAATATCCATTACTTGGCCTGTCCCTGAGGGCAGTACTGCTAAACTTTTTGTTAAGAGTGTCCATTCCACAGCCATCCTTTTCTTCATAGTCATCATCTTCCAGATCATTCATGTCAATAAGTGAAGTCTTGAGAGAAAGCCCCGGCTTGTCCTTCATACCATGCAGCACAACTGCATCTAATTCAGTGTAATAATCCAGAAGAGAACTATTCACTTCCAGCCGTATAAGGTTTGTGGGAAAATGTATCTGCTTAATACAAGGTTTAAACTGGCGAGCCTGGGAACCATTCACCTTCGTAGGTCTCTCTGACCAAAGAGTCTCCCATCTGCCAAAGAAAGAAACTTTCCTATAACACCGTTTAGAATGAGATTTACTGTTACTTTAAGGTGTGGGGCCCTCGCCCAGAACATTACAGGATGAAGAGAAAGCATTAATTAAAAGTGGACAGAATCAAACACAAGTATTGTTTCCAGGACATGAAAAAAAAACCTTATTACTTAAAATATTTTTATTACTTAAATTATTTTTACAACTCCCTAGAAAGTCCTTTTTGGCAGATTTCACACTGGTTGGTTAAGAACTGGGATGGGTACTTAGAAGTACATGAACAACATTCAGTTTTACAGAAAAAGTAAACCGAAGTACTCAAGCACACAGTAGAAAGCTCTCCTGTGTGCATGCCCTAAGCCAACTGTGGAAACTACATTATCACCTTGCCTCCCGAAGGTCTCCTCTTCCATTTCTGTTACTGGCATCACACAAACTCAAAACTTTCATTATCTTTGATTTTTTTTTACCCAGTCATTAAGTTGTATCAAATTTTTCATGACATTCTCTCCTATATGCTCTCCTCCTAAATTTCCAGCATTGTCCTCTTTAGTCATCCCTGTATCCTCCGCACCTAGCCAGTACCTAACACAACAGATGAACAGCATTTTCTCCTATTCCTCCAAAGTCAATTTCCACTTTTCAATCAGGTTAATCATTACTTTCCAGACAATAAACTTACTTCCACACCAGGGTGCTTCCTTACGTTGTGTCCATGCAGTGAAATGCCTAACCTACAATTATCTGCCCGCCTATTCTTCAAGGCCTAACTTATACTCCATCTCTATATAGATAAAATTATTTTCCAAAACTATTAAAAAATTCTTCATAACACAGCATCATTAGATGTATAATATCTCACCTATGTAGCTTAAATAACCATTTCTCTAATATTGTTTCCTAATATATCAGAGAAAATTAGATCAGACAAAAATACTTCAATAAACATCTTTCCTCTATTTCTGTTTACTTTAGATAGCAGAATTTTTTAATAAAAATTTTCTGTCAAAGACTAAGGACATTTTTGAGTTTCCCAATACATACTACAAACTTTTCAAAGACGCTTATGCCAATAGTATATAAGAAAGACCACTGAAAGCACTCTTTATTTTTAAAAATAATCTCTATAATCTCATGGTGAGCCATTCCTCTGTGTGACATAGTTTATCATTCACTGACTACCATCACTTAAAGTGTTGTCATGTGCTTATTAATCATATCAAGGGTTGTTTTTTTTCCCCTCTGATATATTATCAGTTCATTTCCTTGGTCCAATGGCCTATTGAGAGCTAAATAAAAACTGATTACAGCAAGGCATTTAGGAAACTGAAATAGACAACAGCGTGTGAAATTCAGGGGAGAAATCTGAGCCAAGACCATAGAAGTCATCAACATACAAGTACCAGAGCCGTCTTTAGGCTAACATGGGAGCAAGAACGGTACACAGCCCCAGTCTCAGGAGAATGGAGAAGGGAAGTATGGCCATTTCTACCTTTAGGAACAAAAACATAAGGCAGCAACTCAATGGGGATTCTAGTAAACTTATCACTAACCCTAACAGTAGAAGCATTTGCAGTTAATGGAACCCTTACAGTTACCCCACATTTGCTAGATTTGCTACTTCTCTCCCCAAAACTAGGAATAAAAAGCTACATCAGACATAAAGAGCCCATGAGTATTTGTATTAGGAGACCACGTGAAAGTAGGAATAGAGAGACTGGTCCCACCCTCTAACCAATCCCGGGAGGCAGGGGAGAGTTCTAAGGAACAGAGTGGGTCGTGGCAGACTTAAGGAGGAAGGAAAGCAGGCTGGGCACCTTCTCACCTCCTGTGACAAGGCAGAAAAGCAAATCTGGAATGCCAGTCTAGACCTAAGAAGTGCTCCTAGAGTTTAAATGCAAAAACCTTGAGGGTTCCCAACAACAGAATTGGTTTGAACACTCTATTGAAAATCCACACAGTTAAACAGAGGCAGCCATTCGGGAACAGAAGTATGAAGCATTTTAAACCACGTTAGTGGGAAAAAGCATTCTTAATTTTGGACAGTACGTTTCCAAGAATCATGGGGTAAAATGGTGGACTGTATGAGAAAACTCAAAACTTCGGTTTTGCTCATCCTTTTGTTGCTACTGGAAAAATGACATCAGATGATGGAGGAATGTCTCATGTCCAAGAAACAAGGACCACTCAGGGCCCTGTGAAATAACTGCCTGTACTGGTTCATAACACATGTGGACTAAACCAGCCTATTTTATTGTTTAGCTTCAATGAGAAGTTTTTATGAGGCTTAACAGAAACACTGAAAATGTAATACAGAAATCACCTCCGCCAGGTCCTTTGCAATAAATAAAGACACCGACAAAACATGTTCTTCACGTATAGCTTGCCTTGAATTACAATGCAAATTACACTGTAAAATTACAAATACAAGCTTAAAAACTAGCATTGATTAGAGGAGAAATGTTCTATTGTAATAATGTATTAATCTCCTAAAGTCTTCTCTCTACCTTGCAGAATGGACAAGGTTAAGATGATGCTTTAAATTGATCCCCTTAACATTTCTAGTATGTTTAAACCTATAATGGGTAATGCTATTCTAGAATCATTTTTTCCTACAGACTTCTTTCTACATAGCATGAACATTATATATTTAGTTAAATATATATCATAAGTTTATATATAATAGCATACTTAAAAAGGACAATATCAGTATCTTATCAGTTTTTAAAAGTACTTTCAAATGTCTAAATATAAAAAACATTCAAGTATCATAGTTTATTTATATTTTCATTTTTTTTGATAACCTAAGAAGCAACAAAGAAAAATGATAAAAAGACAGAAAAATTATTTTAAAGGTTTATGGCCTTTTGAATTAAGTTAACATTAACTATGAGAAAATAACTCAATAAAAAAAAAACTTTAACTGTGAGACCAATACAAATTGATTTTGAGGTATCTGTGTTAAAGTAGATTTTTGCTTAGATTTTTGTTTAAAATCCTAATAGAACTAGAATATATTATTTTAAAGTTAGGAGAAAAAGATACCTATTTTACCTAACAAGAGAATATGCCAATTATCTTTTTTTTAAGTTATAGTCTAGTTGATTTACAATATTATATTAGTTTATAACATAGTGATTCAATATTTTTATAGGTTATACCTCACTTAAAGTTATTACAAAATAATGGCTTTATTTCCTATGCCAATAACTTTTTATTCTGGAAATCTAAAGCCAGAATTGTAAAAACTAGTCAGTGAAAACAAGCAAGCAAATACAAGCAAATGCACATATGCACACATGTACACACACACACACTTTTCTGCGAGATAGCCCCAACTCTTGTAATCTTCTAGACCCAGAGCAGTGCTGATGTGATTAAACTACTTTAAGTCCTGGCCTCGGCAGTCTGTACATTTATGTGCTGACTTTATATATGCCCCCACACTGTATTCATCTACTGGACAAATCTGAGAAACACTTATGTCCTATGAAAGTATTCTGAATCTACAGTATCACACACAAAATTCAGTGTGGAATCCCTGTCAGGCTGTGCTTCCTCTGCACAGCTAGAGAACTTAGTTTTGGGATGGTAGTCAGCATTCTCTTCACCAGCCTACTTATTTCTCCTGCTGTTGACTGTCCTGAATGTGCTGTTGATTGTCCTGAATGCCTACTATGTGTCTAGTGCTTGGAAACACAGAAACAAACCAAGCTGTCTCTGTGACTGATGGAAATCATTGCTTAAGCAACTTCCTTTGGCAGCAAATTCTTTCTGTGACAGCCACTTTCTTTCTCCCCGCTTTCTTAATTTCAATATTATATAGCAAAACTGTTTTCAACACTCAAAAAAAAAATACACACCGCTAAATTTTATTGCTTTATTCCAATCAGTTTCTCTAACATGACTTCAGTGTGCTATTTTCTTCCTCCTGTGTTCTGTTCTCTCTCTTCCAGTGTGCATCCCTGCGCTAGCCTATTTCCTGACTCCTACACAAGCCCCCATTAAGAGCTTCTCCTCAGGACCAGGACACTTTAGACTCCCTTTTTTTCTTTTCTCTTAATAGAGCAGTAGGCAAGAAGTCAGCAGACTTTGAGATCTTATAGAACTATCTGGAGCTTTCCTACTTCACTCACTGAACAAAGAAATGCCACCAGACAAAACGGGGAAAGACTGCTTTTAAAATCTAAATGTTCTGGGACAAGCTCATTTCCCATAAACAAATGCCTAAGCTACTCCAACACACTCTCTTATTTGCTAACCCCTAAGGTGGGCATAAAATCATGTGCTATTAATGAAAACAGTAAGCAGTACAGTCCAGAGGTTCCCAAACAACAGTGTGTGACAGAGCTTTCCATGATTAAATGTGAAAAGTAAGCAATACATCAGTATATATAAAGACATGCACACATAAACATGTAAAACTTCCAACCACTCTTTATTCCAGATTCTGATCATGCTAATTCCTCAGCATAAACTATGAAATGATAGTGACGATAAATGATGTTGGTATTTCGTTTACTTGTCTTTTCAATGTGCGCTTATTTAGCAAAGTAAGTAAGCTGATAACCCTAGATCAGTTCTCTAAATTTTATTATCAATACCATTATGTTTCCTAGTTTATTGGTGCTGATTTTCCCTCCCTGTGCTCTGCTTAGATCTCCCGCTCATTTCTGGTGTCCATCCCCCAGATCTGCTGGCTTGCTCCCAAGGGCTCCCACCGACAGCCTTCTACAGAGAGCTACCTGGGCTCCTGCAGCCTCTTCATCCAGAGAGTGGCTGGTGCCTGGAAGACTTCCATCCCCCTCCCAAACCCTCAGCCCACAGCCCAAGTCAGACAGGAGTGTCAGAGCCCTGCTCCCTGGCGACTGCCTCCGGGCTGACTGGGACTTCACAGGAAGTTGCATCCCTGCCTGACTTCTTCCTGTCCCTACAGCACTTCCTCACTCCCTTAGCCTCCCCACCCTCTTCCTGGTTTCTCCAGGAGCACTTTCTTAAGAAACTCACTGGCAGAGGAATAGTCCTCTCAAGGTCTGCTTCTGGGAAACTGGATCCGAGAGCCCTATGACATCCCAGCATCTGGAGACTTAAGGATGGCCCTCCTGAGCGTGCAGCCCTTCAGTGCCTGGTCCGCTCCACTCTGGGCCTCTTCTCACTTCTTGGAGCACTGCAGAACTCACCTCATGACTTCACCATTGCATGTGCTCTTCTCTCCCCACCTTTCCCACCCAAACTAAACCTCCCTCAACCCACAGGTCTCAGGTGTTTCCCTCTGCCATTGCCTGTGCCCTGCTCTCTCGTGGTCCTTTCAGGAGGGCCTGTGAAACTGAGAACAAGAGCCCTGTCTGTCCTGCTCTGTTTTGTTCCCAGCAGTCAGTGAGCAGAGAAGGTGTTCAATCAATGTTTCTGACCATCTAAAGAAATTCACCAAAATGTCATCAGTTACTGAATCTGGGCAGAATTCTCAGGGGCTTTTTTCCTGTATATTTTCTTTTTTAGTATTTTCTAACAAGTTCTTCTAAACAATGACATCTATTGTTTAATCACTAGCAAAGTTAAAAAGGCCCTTTTTTATTTTGTAATAATACATATTGGTTAGATTCATTTTCTCTTAAAAGTTAATGGTATTTTTTGTGGAATAAAGTTAGTGATCAGTTAGGCAAAGCAGAGATTCATCTGTAAATAAACCTGTCACTTCAATCACAATCACACACTACAACTCTCAGCTAGGAATCTGAGAGCATGATTCATACTCAAAATCAGTTATGCAGACATTAAGTTTTAGATCAGAGGAGAGACATTACATGTTTTATAGATCTTGTCCCCTATTTGTTCATTTTTTTAGAAAAAAAGTAGATAACTTTGTAGGGAAGAGGCAAAGAATAACAGAATTCAATAAAACAATTCTCACATAAGAAAAGATCTTACCCAAAGTACTTTTTTGCTTTCAGAAAAAAAACTACATATTAAAGGGTGCTGGTTTTCTGTTTTAAAAAAATTGACTCATTAATAATATTGTTCACAATGAATTATCAAAATCATTCTGATAAAAACAAGTGAAGATGACACCAGCAGTCTCCAGCTGGAGTTGAGTGGTACTCTGCATTTGCTTCCTGGCAGCCTGGGAGGGGTTCCCTCGGAGTTGAGGAGACAGGGACTTCAAGGAAGTAGTGTGTTGGGCGGCCCCTAATCCCTGCCCCTACTCCTCCTCCACTGGCAGCTGTGGTCCTACAGTTTAACAGGTGCCCATAAACTGCCCTCAGGCTAGAATAAGCTCATAAGGGCAGAGATTTTTGTCTATTTTGTTCATTTGTTTACTGATGTATCCCCAACACCTAGAACAATGCTTAGCACATGGCAGACACTCAAGTATTTAATGAATGAATGAATGAATCAAGCAATATATAAAATCTAAAAACTGATAAGATCAATAAGGAATAGAAAAATGGGCAAATAACATAACAGACAGTTCAAGATGGAAATATAAATGGCTCTTAAACATGAAAAGATATTCAATCTCAGAGATAATAAAAGAATTTTAACCAAGGTAAAATTTTTCACCTAAAATTGACAAAAATGCTAAAATTTATTAATATATTCTATAGGTGAGGCTTTGGCAAAACATGCATGCACTACACTGCTGGTGGGAATCAAAATAGGTAGAGCCTCTTTGGAGGGAAATTCGGCGCTAATATTAAAATTACAAATACAAGAACCCTTGGCCCAGCAAACCTTCTGGCAACTTACTCCACAGATATGCTTCCACACATGTGAAGTGACTCATGGCAAGATCATTCACTGCATTAATATTAATAATAGCAAAAGTATGAAAACAACCAAGCACCCATCAATACAGGAGTGGTTAATAAGTTGGGGTACACATACACTTTTCGTTACTTGCAACTGTAGAAGAGTAAGGAAGCTCCTCTTTGCACTTATACGGAAAGAGCCAATGTATACTACTAAGTGGAACAAATAAGGTACAGAACAGTGTGAATAGTGTGCTTATTTCTGTGTATAAAGAAAATTAAAATATATTTGTATTTGCTTATATCTGCAAAAAGAAACTGAACCAATGCAAAGGAAATGGATAAAAGCGGTTTCTTTGAGGGAGGCGTGGATCCCAGGCACATGGAGAACAGGGAACACGCAAGACTGCGTTACGTGCTTTTTAGATTATTGAACCATGTGAATATATTACCTAGACAAATAATTATATTTTAAAAAATCAGGAGGCTGAACTACAAAAACAAGAGAGAGAGGGAGAGAGAGACACTGCTGTGCAAATCAATGATGTAAATAAATAGGCTTTTAGGGAGAATGCATGAATACTTAAAGCAACATTTATTTTTAAATGAAGATCCTGGTTACAAAAACATCCACCTAACACTAAAGTTAATCCCCCAAAGACCTCCTCTAAAGTATCACTGACTTTGAGTTACTCAAAGTATTTAAAAGCAATAGCATGATGCCTGTTTGCAAATATGTTAGAAATCATATTTCCAACTAACTTGTCAGATTGGCCCATGTCCCAATTAGCTCAAATCATGCTTTTCATTTATAGTAAGTTCACACACACAAATCTCACAATCTATGAAAATTATAGTGTGAGGTTTTATAGGTAGAAAGAATGCACTGAATTTCATATGTGTGATCTTTCTTTCCCTAAGAAAAATTATAAAAAACCAAAGTTGTTTAAACTACTTAAGAGGATGCTTCCCCAAAAAAAGGACTTTCAATATTAAAACAACCAAAACCTTTCAGCCATAGAACACGGTCATTAAAAAATGAGTCTTACCTGACTTCCGCTGGTGGACTTGGGGAATAGGGATTTGCAGAACAAGCTAGAATTCTAATGACTGCTCCAGGATGATAAGTTTCCAGAACATGAACAGCTGTAGGGTACACCTGTTGTTCAAAAGCAAGTTCCACATAGTCCTGGCTCTGAAAATTAGGTGGCGTCCTCTTGAATGGCACGGAAGCACTAGGGCACTGATCCCACCAGGTTCCGTAAGTTCGAAACACAGCTGTCTGAGTGAAGTCACCGGAACTTGGGAACACGTTTGGTACACCTGCCAAGTTCCACATGGTGTAGGACATGCTATTCTCACTCCCATAATGGGAGCTGAAATCCACTACCTCTTTGGCATACTGGATCACCTCTGCATTGAGAGGGGAAGTCCGGCTGTGTGGTTCTACAGTTCTATGGCTGTTCATCATTTCTCCTCTCGGAGCTGTCCTGGCTCGGCGCCGAAGGCATATATAATAAAACATAGTCAGAACTGTTAACATGGGAAAGACCGGTGACATCTAGATGTGAATTATGAAGCTTCAAAAGGTCAGGTGTCCTCGGTAAGACGCATGAACTCTTTGAAGGATGTTCTAAAAGAAATGAATGGCTTGGTGAAATAAAATAATTTAAATAAGCAGAAAAATGCATGGATACGGTAATAAACAGACTTTTTTTCACTCTGGGTAATTCCCCAGAGTGAAACTGAGAAAACCAACATTTACTGTAAATGTGAATCTCTGATATAACTTATTTTATGTACTTTTAAGAAATCTAAATATTGAACTGTATACAATTTTATGCTATATGGGAAGCAAAACTGACATTATAAGGCAATGGAAGATGTATGACCCCCCCTAAAAAAAAACCCTATTTTATACAAAATTATAACTATCCTTCAAGAAATATTAAGTCCTTGAACTTTCAAAATTAAAATTATTTAAAATATATGGTGAACCACTAAAATACTGCTGTAAATCCAAAAGGATCTTCGGCATTGTATAACTTCACATTTTAATAAATGACTTCCTACTTTTAATTATTACTCACTTCCAAACATGCTCAGTATAGATTTCACATTATGAGAGTATAGTTTTCTGGAGCTGACAGTTAATCCAGACCAACTAAATTAACTGCCTTACACATCACAGATCACCAGACAGAGTTTAATTTATAACTCTTAGCATTATTTGGTAGGGCAGTCCATGGCTGGCTGGCATCTGGTTTGCTGCCAGCTACTCTTAGAAATCACTCACCCCAGAGAGAATGGTCACAGGATACACACTGGAAATGCAAAGGCTGGCACTCATCCATGTGGCCTGAAAATTATACACCGATTTCAGGTGCAAGTGGTGCTGAAACATGCCATTCTCTCACCTGTAATACAAGAGTTTGAGAAAATATTTTTATTTCTAACTTAGGAAGTCAAAGATCCCAACAAGATTATCATTTTAGATAAACAGCTATTTACTAGATACTGAACGTTCAAACTGAACAGGTCACATTTTTCTGAATTTTGTGGATAATTTTGAATAATTAATATAGTTTTCAAATGTTATGACAGAACATAATAAAAATACATTAATGAACCCTTTTCATATAGAGGTAGTAAACTCACAGCTTATGGGTCAAACTGTGCCAGCAGATATATTGTATTGGGACCAAACAGTGACTTGTAAAATTTGGAGGAGTCTGCCACCTTTCACTATCAAGAGGACCCCTGTGAGGAGAGGCCTGAGCTGCTGTGGTGGCTGCTACTGTTCCCCGCCAGCTCCACCAGTTTACAACACAGGCCTGGCCCCTGTCCGCACAGACTAGCTCATCTCTTGCCTACACAAACAAGGAAATCAAACATACTCATTTTTCTACCCGTAAAGTCTTGAGTTTAAATTCTCCTAAGTCAAAAAAGGAAAACATACCAACTTTTCTTTAGTAGAGCAATGTGCTAGCCTTTCAAAACTTGAATGTTAAGATGATAAAACATTAGATGTCTTTCCCACCCAAAACTTCTAATGGTTTTTTTGTTCTTAACCACAAGATATAATCGAAATCCCCTGGTTTTACATTTCAAGGCTCTCCTCAAGCTAGAACCATCTCTTTCTGTCCAAGCAAGAAACTCTGACAACTTCTAAACAGGATTCATATTGTACTTTAAATCTCACCATTCCTCACCCAACTACTTAATCCCATAAATAGGCTTACTCTCCGGGACCACCTTTGTATCACATGTTCACCCTACATTAGGGCTAAGTTTCTTGAAAGAAGGAATCTAGCCAAAGATTTCATTTCTCAACATACTCAGTTCAAAGTAGGCACAAAATATCTGATATGTTGACAGAAAGGTGACAAGCAAACAAAAAAAATTCCAGAAGTCTAAAATAATTTAAAATTTTGTAACAGCATCCTCTGCCTCTCCATCTCAGCCCAATCAAAACCCACTGAAATACTTGACAAAATATGACCAGTAAAACAGTCAATAAAGAGCTGCGTTTGAAACAAGGAGGGAAAGCACGGTTGTGAGAAGCACAGAGGCAAGTGAAAAAGCAGAGAGCGGAGCTGAAGCTAGTAGGACTCCAGGGACCAGTTACGGCCTTAGTGGTTATAGCAAGAGGACCTTCTAACACCCTTGCAGAGAGGTCATTTCAAGCAACAGGTCATATCTGGAAGAACCTTCATAAAGCCAAAATTCAGGACAGAGCACCCTGTCTGTGAAACCAGGAAGACGAAAACTTGGCTCACTGGTCAGGAAGCCCAGCCTACTTGACACCAACCTACACGATGGGGGAAGGGCACCAGAGGGAAATCAGCACCCTGTTAGGCACGTACCATGCAGAGTGTGGGTGTGAAGTCACACTGCCTTCATGGGTAAGAATCCCTACACCATCCCCAAGCCAAAAAATCTAAAAAGAAAGAGTAATCCTGAACTGGCAGGGACAGATGCAAAGCCTCATTGCAGGGAAGCTCCCACAGCACAGGACTGACTAAACCTTACTAACTAAACCCAGTAAAAACTTACAGATCGCAAGAGAGAACAAACCGCAGGGATGGGCAGTCAGTAGGTACACTCACTAAATGGAGGAACTTGCACCCTAAGAACAGGAATAGAACACTCTGAACAAGACTTTTTCTGGAAAAGAGTAACAAGGCATGTAGTAAAATAAATAAGGTGTTTCTGCAGCATATGCTTTAGTGCTGAGACATCATGAATCAACGAATCAGATTCCCCTCAGGACATGTAACACCCAGTGCTGAAGTGTAGGACATGTTATAAATGTAGGAAAAACAGCGGTTATCTAGAATATCACTTCTTTATTCAAACGTTTCACCTACCACAGGTATAAATCTGTCAAATAAAAAAAAATTTACAAATGCACAAATATCAAATTTTTAATGCCAAAACTTGAAATGATACACTTCTTTCTTTTACCAAATACACTTTGTTTCAAAATAGACCCTGAGGTAAATTATGAAGGGTAATTTTCCAAGGAAGTTACTTGGCCCTTCTCCTTCTTAAAAGAAAAAGAATTAATGAAATAAATGTAAACTGCAAAAATGAAATGTAGGAAATAAAGAAAATGTGCAAGTATCCAACTCAACTGACAAATCAGCTAATTTGGAAGACTGGATGTTTTACTCCCGGAAATCTTCAAAGGAAGGACAGAAAACCATCTGTCAAGGTGGATGGATGGGTTTGACTGTATAATCTAAATCTATGGACACCACTTCTCACTCCACAGTCTATAAATTGTTGCAACTAAGCTCCTTTTACTTTCTTTATAAGACTGCGTTTATCAGAAAGTAATAGTTTTATAAAACCAAAGAAGCATCTGCAAAGTAAGATATCATTCAAGTGAACTTTCACAATCATTCTTGACGAAAAAAAAAAAAACAGAAAAAAAATTGAGACAAACTGTGAAAGACAATTTCTACTTGACCTGCAAAGCCACAAACTTTATAACTATTTCCCAGCTAGCTTTTACTACCATAGATTATGGGATAATATCAAAAGCGGCAAGACCGTCAATATGCTCAATATCATTTTTAAGCTGTTAAGTAAAATTTTGCATTGAGGCAACATACGTAAAAGTGAGTTACAAACTGTAAATATATGTTTTGTATGTTCAAACTTCTTCAGCATAGAAGGAAAATGTAAATAGATGCTTTATTCTTTCCAACTATAGATAACAACCCTTAGAGTTAACTTTTTGTGAGATAAAGCTAAAATGACTAAAAATTTTTTAAAAAAGGAAAAGCAGTGTTAAAAAAAAAAAAAAAGCACTGAAAAAGCAAATACAGGTATTCTTTTTCCAGCCATACTATTTGGAAAAGTGTGATGAAGTTAAAACCTCTTTTTGAAAATAAATACAGCATAGAAATAAAAAAGGGAAACATGTAAACCCATTGTTTACACTCTTCATTGATTCTAAACTCCTTTCAGATCAACAAAGATGACACGTAAAAGTGTTTGGTGCGGGGAGGCAGGAAAAGCACATGGAGAAGAAAGGCTACTTCACGCTACTGTTCCCTGGGAAATGAAGCTGCGAAGGGAACAGACCCACAGTCTCAGGACTCACGTGGGCAGCAATGACCAGGGCATAGTTCAAATTGTCCATGTACTGTCTGGACTTCTGCCAACACATGGAGGCAATTTTTGTGATAACCAACGAATAGCCCAATGGGCAATGAACCAAATGCAAAAGATACAATAATTCCCCTTTATGAGGAGGATGGAATTCAAAGACAAAATGATTTTTCCCACCTAGCGCAAATAAACAGTAGTGTGCTATATTAAATTTGTCCAAGAGGGTGGCTTTAAAATATACCTTTTGGGAGACATTTTCTTTTCCAGTTCATTCAAAAAGCTACATTAATTTTAAAGATTTGGACAATACATCAAAATACTATTTTCCATATAACAAAAAGTATGAACTAGAAACAGGGTGATCTTTATTTTATGTTGTTCAATCCAATCACTTGTCAACAATGATTATGAAGTAAGAAATTCTCCGCAACACACTGAACTTTCATACTAGCACAGTCAAGGAATACAGAACAACAGCCATTTTAACTTGTTATCAAGAGACCTTCATACTCCCTGGGAAACAACTTGCATTATACGACATGATTTTATTATAATACAACTTTATTTTCATCCACATCTTTCACATTATAAAAGGCTTAACAAAGTTAAATAATACAATTACAGAGAAAGCAATAACAGTGGAAAAGAGAAATTAAGAAGTACAGACAAGGGAGAACATATGTTTCCTACTGAGATTTGAAGTGAGATGGGGAGTCGATGAGGCGGAGAGAAGCAGGATGGCAGGAACTGCGGAGAGGACCGCCTGCGCTTCGGTAGGCAGACAGGGAGGAAGGAAAGCGTTTTTCACGAAATAAACAAAAGGAGGCAATTCAGATGAGCTCAAGCCAGGACAACGCAAAGGCTCTGTTCATAGTGTGATGGAAGAACCCGGAAGAAAAGTTGGAAACTCAAAAGAGGGTTCTCAACTTATATTAAAGTGAAAAGATATGGGAAAGATAAAAAGGCCAGGCCAAAAGGTAAGGTACTCATTGAAGACAAGTCATGATGCAAAACTTACTTGCAAAATGACAGAGACATGTCCATGAAGTGACAGGAAAAAACAAGGGTTTCAGCAGCTTTGCATCATGTCACCAGAATGTCATAGACGGTGTAATGTGGTACCAAATCCAGAAAAAAAGGGCAAACTTTAAATGCTGCTGTTTCTGAATCCCACCGAAACTAATCAAGGACACTACTTTGAGGAGAGGACTTTTCTGATTGAGTCTAGAAATCAAGACATGGGGGAAAGGAGGAAAATAATAATCAAGAAAAGAATGGAACTGTATTTGAATTTGCTGCAGCAGGAGACACTTAGAACCAGCCCTCTTTCCGGGCCTGCCTCCTATAGGCTTCCAGTATCTCCTCCCACCTCTACCGTAACTTCTCAGTCTCCTCCCTGGGTCCTCTTCCTTCCCATTCTTCTAAAACAGAGGCACCAGTAAAGGAAGGCTGTCTCTTTGATCACATGATGCACCTTCCACCCACCTTGAAGCAGTCTTCTACCTGTCCCTCCCGCTCCACACACCCACCACCCTTCCTGTAGACTCACCAGAACATCCACCGCGGCCTCACCTGCACTTGTGCTTTCCCACCTCAGCATCTCCCATCGAAGCCAGGTGGCTCTGGGACCCCAAGACCACCCCCTCTGGGATGCTTGGCATCCTCTTATTCACCTTTAAGGCTCAGATCGTATCCACCACCCACTTTCTCTTTGCTCTTATATCTTGTGTGCCATTTCTTATATGCTGAGATACTGTTCTACCCTAAGAGACAACGACGAGTTCCTCAAGTTCAAAGAATATGTCTTAATTGTAACTATGTACTTAGTGCTTAGCACATGCCAGTATATGCTCAATAAACATGTGGTCTTTTTTTTTTTCTTTTTTTGAGTCTGGGGCAGAATAGACGACAAGAAGAGAATTAAATAAAACCAGTGACCCTTCAAGATAAGGCACATGTAGACTGAAAAACAAAGCAAAACAAAGTTCTATATCTTGATATCAAGGAAAAGAGGACAAAAATGGAAAATAATCATGGAAACACAATAGGTAAGAATTAAATGTATGAACTTCCCTGAAGCCAGCCAATAAGGAATATTGGTACACATATTGAAATTTACTGTTCAGAGAGAATGTAAAAAAGTGGTAACTTCTGTTAGTACAAAAGCAGCCTTAAATACATAAAAGAGACCTGACCTTGACCACAAAGAAACTCTGATTGAAATTAAAGAAAAACTCATGAAAGAGATGACTGGAGAAGTAAAAGAAAGCTCCCTTTTCTCAAATATGATGATTTTTTTTAACACTTCAAATCTGTGTTAAGAGCATACAGTGACTATGAAGGACTGGAAAAACTGTGGATGAAAAAGAAGTTCTTTAAAAAAAAAGAAAAGGAAAAGGGCGGGGGATAACCTCAGAGCAAAAGAGAAGAGACAGGCCAATAATATGAGTCAGGATAAAATGACAGGTTAATATTGTTCTGGTATTAGATCTGCTAGGGAGGAGCAGAGCCTGAGTCTTAGCAACAGCATCCCTTTTCCTTCATAATTATTCACAATGTACTATATTGAAAAAAATGTAAGTGTCAGTACAGAGACTATTGGGGATGGAATATTATGACTTACCTGCCACTCTCTCCTCAAATAAATTCTCCTCCAGTTAAAACATTTTTATAATGATTATAAATTTTAATCAACGAGGCCCCAATACAGAATAAACAGGTGGAGTTCTTAACTGAACCAAGTGCATGAAGAGGGAGAGCAGAGCCTCCTCTCCAGCCTCAAGGCTTTCGGAAAATCCAGGCAAATGAAGCAGGAAAAGGTATGGGAACCAACCAGGAAGAAAAACCTAAAGTCCAGGGGAAAATTTTGAAACCAAAGAGGTAAACCAGACCCCTATCTCTTCTGGAAATCAAAGTAGGCCTCAAAAATATAAAAAGTACGGAAAGTGGCGGGCTGTTCAAAACATCTCCTGAGTTAATGAGCAAATGGCGAGGACTGAGCAAGAAGTGCCTAACAAGTCAAAGTAGGAATGAACTTGTCAGAAAATGAAGGATGAGATTTAGAACCAATTTAACCCAGGAACTGACAATGGTTAATTCTGCAGAACATTTTATTTCTTCTCTTTCTTTCCTGGACTTTAACAAGCATATCTAAACTTATAAAAAATTGCATAAACAATCTTTAGTAGCAAGAAAACAGAATTAAGGAGCCAATGTTGAAAAAAAAAACTGTAGGAACTAGAGGATAAGTGAATGGTGACTTTCTGACACAGCAGATCTGGAAAACTTCCTACTCAAGATACTCTCACAAGTGACAAAGAAGGACATGTTTCTAATTACACAGGTATGATACTACAAAGTACCTTACTTACAAATGCCAAACATGCTGTATTATCTCTATTTTACGTTTTTCTTAATTGTTTAATGATGGTGAAGAATAAAGATGGTGAATGGGAAGAACTATAAATTAGAATAACCCTAAACCTTTAGCAGACAGACACACAATGTGTATTTAACTAAAACTTAAGAGTATTAAAAATTAGAAATATCTGGTTGAGGATAATTTTAATGGACTCATAGAAGAGAGAAAAAAATCTCTTTGTAGCTATTAAAACCATAAAGTAAATGTGAATTTATTTTAGCCAAATACTAGCTATACATTTGTACATTAAAATAAAGACCATTTTACCTAATAAAAATATTTTGAATTTAGTTAGCTTTCCTAACAAAAATCCAAGTACAAGATCATAGGTATGTCACTGCTAGCCATTCAAGCTAAAAGAGCAATTAACTAAAATGGCATAATACTGTTAAATTAACTTTGGAGTATGCTTTACATTTCTAAATATGTACTCCATTTTAAGTGTACCGTTCAATGAGTTTTCACAAAGACATACCAATGCAACCACTACCAGGAGCAAGATATAGAATATTTCTGTCCTCCCAATCACCCACTCATTCCCTGTACCAGGGAAAAACTGATCTGCTTGCTGTCATTATAAATCATACTGTTCTTTATTCTAGAGTTACATATAAGCGAAATATGTATTACTTTTGTGTCTAATTTATTTTGCTTAGCATCACTGAGATTTATTCCTGTTGTTATGTGTATCAGTAATTTGTTCCTTTATTGCTGAATCATCTGTATTAAATGGACATATTCATTCACCTGTTGATAGACATCTGGGTTATTTCTAGGGCCAAAATGTTTCCAAAATAGCTATAGCATTTTACATTTCCACCAGCAATATATGACAGTTCTAGTGGCTCCACATCTTCACCAATAGTTAATATTGTCAGTATGTAGCCGTTCCAGTGAGCAGGTGGCGATATTCTATGGTTTTAGTTTGCATTTCTCAATTAACTAGTAATGACACGAGCATCTTTCCATGTCATTATTTGCCATTTGTATCTTCTTTAGTGAAACGTCTTTTTTTAACCAAATAATTTTTTTGCCTTCTTATTATTTATTGAGTTGTAAGAGTTCTTTATAACATTCTAGACACAATCTTTATCAGAGATATGCTTTGCTTTTTTTTTTAAACTTTTTTTATTGAGTTATAGTCATTTTACAATGTTGTGTCAATTTCCAGTGTAGAGCACAATTTTTCAGTTATACATGAATATACATATATTCATTGTTACATTTTTTTCGCTGTGAGCTACCACAAGATCTTATATATATTTCCCTGTGCTATACAGTATAATCTTGTTTATCTATTCTATATATGCAAATATTTTCTCCCAGTCTGTCACTTGCCTTTTTATCTATTTGATAGTATCTTTTAAAGAGAAAAGTTTTCAATTTTTAAAACCAATCTATTATTTTTTCCTTTCATGATATACTTTTGTGTGTCTTAGCAAACATTTTAACAGTACTTTCAAAAGAATAAACCCTAAGACAGATAGTATTTAATATCTTAAATCTGGGAACAGTTTAATACAGATTAATCAAATTTTAAGATGATGTCAAATTGGATGCTACAAATACTTCCAGGGGGAATACAAAATGGTATAGCTACTTTGGGATAGTTTGGCAATTTATTAAAAAGTTTAACATACCCTTACCAAACCATCCAGCAATACCACTCCTAGTATTTACCCAAGTGTACTGAAAACCTATATTCAAACAAAAACCTGTACACAAATGTTTGTAACAGATTTATTCATAGTCATTCCAATCTGGAAGGATCCAAGATGTCCTACAACAGGCAAATGGATAAACAGTGGTGCATCTATCCAATGAAATACTACTCAGTAATAACAAGGAATAAATCACTCATTCAGGCATTAGTAGAGACGACTCTCACTATGCATTTTCTAAGTGAAAGAAGACACAAAGGCTACATATTGTTTAACTTTATGTATATGATATTCTGGAAGAGGAACATCATAGGTAAGGAAAACAGATCAGTGGTTACCAGGGAGTTAGGGGAGAAGATGGGGTTGACTCCAATGGCTATACAGGGTCCACACAAAGGAATTCTTAGGGCAATGGAACAGTTCTATATGCTTCTGTTATCAGTCTTTGTTTTGGACCAAGACAGTCAAGTTGGAGATTTGATACCCCAGAACTGGCCCGTTTATGGGCATACTAGCTTATTAGTCTGTTCTTGACCAACAAATCCTGAAAGGACAATTATCTACTAGTTGGCATGTCCTGCCCATTCATCATGCCCAGGGCAAAGCCAGATCTCAGAGCTCCAGCCACTCACCTGGCCTTAGGGAACCACCTGTCCAGAAGTGACCTTCATGACTTTAGAGAGATTCCCAACCCGAAACAAATTAGTCATTACAGATCTGCATTTATATATACAAGTCAAATTAGCCATTTTAAAGACAGAGGAACAACTTGGGCAATTAGAGCAAATGGTCGCCAATAAAAGTTAATGCAAAAAACAGAACAGTTTTAAAATAATAACTTTTCTCTTCAATGTGAATTAATAGGATATAGTTCCCAAAAATAAGTAAAAGCTAATTTTTAAAAAATTTTAAAGTTATTGGAAATTAAAATCATGGTGGTCAAAATAAATTTAAAACGTAAATGAAAAGAATAAGTAACCTGTAACACAGACGCAAGAGACCTATCTACATAAAGTGAATTCAAGAAGAGACTGAAGGACACGCAAGTATAGTTCCCATAGTTCTTCTTAAAAATATTACTCAAGAAAGTATTCCAGTCAAAAACAAATGAATTAAAGTAAGTAATTTTTAAAAGGGGAAGACATAATATACAAGTAACCAGTGACCTTATAGTTGCAGTACTGGTAAAGTTGAAAAGTATGGGTAGGGAGAAAAACAGAAGACAAGTGATGTAAAAAGGAAATCAAATCAACAGAACCAAGAATATGAGGAAGGCAAGGAGTCAAGGAGGTATGAGGGCAACAGAAAGTCCATTCTAGATGGTTTTAGAATTTCCAAACTTGCAGGGGAGAAAAAAGTAAATATGAAGAGGTTAAATTTTCCAATTTAAAAATAAGCCCTTTTGCACAGGGATCCTGGTAATGGAGTGATTCTGAATCTTGACTGGTGACTATATACATAAAAATTTCAGGAAACACACACACACACACACACACAAATGCATGTAAAACTGAAGAAATCTGAGTAATATGCGTAGACTGTAGCAATGTCAATATCCTGGGTGTAATATTGTGCTATAGTTAGGCAAGATGTAGCCACACAAAGAAACTGCGTGAAGTATACACAGGATTTCTTTGTTTTATTTCTTTTAAATAATGTTAATCTGTAATTATCTTTTTTTTTAAGTTTTTTAACAATGCCAAAAATAAATAAACAAACGCAAACTTGCAAATTGGGAGTGGGGAATGGCCGGAAGGAAAAATAAAATACTAGCTAAATGATGTTTGATATTTATAAGAGAGACAAGTAAAGCAAAATGATATAGAATAACTGAAATATATGGGCAATCAAGATCTATCTAGAGCACACAAAACTGTCAGAGATGGCAACAGTAGTATCAGACAACATAGACTTCAAGGCAGCAATAATTAAACAGAGCAAAAAATTGTATATTTTGTAAGATTAAAATCCACTAAGAACAAACACAGCAATCTATAAGGACGAATCCAATCAAATTCATAGACACAGTAGGAGACTAACATATTTTGATTAATGATTTGGCAGTTTTGAGAAAGTAATAAGGGTCTAGTACAATAAATGTGTCACACCAAAAAACAAGGAAAGAATAGTTTACCAAACATGCTTTGGGAAAATGTCCATACATTTAGAACAGTAAATTTAGAATACAGTTGGTCCTTGAACAACATGGGGTTTAGAAGCACTGACCCTCTGTGCAGTTGAAAATCCATGTATAACCTATAGTTGGCCCTGCATATATACATGGTTCTTCCTTATCCTCAGTTCCACATCTGCAGTCAATCAGTAGTGGATTGTGCAGTACTGAGCATTTACTGTTGGAAAAAATCCACATATATGTGGACTCTTACAGTTCAAAACCATGTTATTCAAGCGTCAAATGTATTATCAAAGCAACCAATTTTTTTTCAATAAAAATATATAACAGAAAATAGCCAATAAGAGAATACATACAGAGTACTTTAATGATCTTGGAGTGGAAACTCAAGATCCCGTAAAGAAAGAGAAAACAAAACTGACAACATATATATTAAAAGATTTCTATATGGCAAAAGCTCCCAGAATCAGCATGTAAAGAATAGATGAAAAAATACTAGCAAATGGTGTACCAAGTCATTGATAGCCACGACACATAAAGAGCTATTACAAATCAATAAGAAAAAGATTACTTCATTAGAAAACTAAGCAAAGAATATGAAAAGGTGAGTAACAAAAGAATACAAATGTCTAATAAACATTTAGATATTCAACTCCAATAAGTAAAGAAATGCAAAACTGAAACAGTAAAAAATATTACCTTTTATCCATAAAATTACTAAAATGTAGAAAATGATCAGATCATCTTAGCAGAGATTATTTGGGGACAATTCTCCATAGGTCTCTCACATTTCTGCACATCTTAAAAGCAGGGGCACTGATAATCTCTGTTCCAGACTATCTTTTCAAGGGTATTTATACAGCAAACATGGTTAGCAGATAGAGAGGTCTCCCTCTGGAGTAAAGGGCAGGTTTGTTTACTATCCAACATAATAAAGATAATGCCTCTTTCTAGGGCAAAGGTTAGATAGGGCTACCTGCAACCTATTATGAAAGGGTCAGGTTCCTTAAGCTCAAGGTTCCTCTCCTGTAATGCAATCTACTGTATGTGCTAGAATCACCTGGCCCTCGTCACATCACCCCATGGAAATCAGGCTTCAAGGTAGTAACACAAGAAAAGGATGATCCTCTGCCTACTGTTACTGCTGTGCTTTGTCTCTGAACCAGGAGTCTCATGTCTTCTGCCACCATCCATGAGATTGTTAGCTAGAAAGTAGGGTAAAACTCAGCCTTGACAATTCCTGGCAATGATACAGCAACAGCAGCAGCTTTCTGATAAACTGTATAAATTTACTCTTACAATAATCTTTTTAAGAGAAACATAGAACAATCTATCATAATTTAAAACATATTTATCCTTTGACCCAGCAATTCCACGTCTAAGCATTCACACTAAGGAATTAACGAATGTGCATATGTACATATACATATATATATAATACACACACACACACACACACACACAAATACACACAAAAAATGACCCCTGAGACTTTGTTTCTAATAGAAATAAATTTGGAATGGCCTAAATACCAACAGTGGATTGGTTAAATAAATTCTGGACTATTCCTACAATGAAATATCAAAAACACTTTAAAGAGATAAGGTTATATGCACTGACACTGAAAGATGTTCATCAATTATTACTAACTGGAAGTTACTGAAAATTATATATAGTACACTACCACTTGTGAAACACACATAGACTTACACACATGTATTTTCAATGTCTGGAAGGAGAAGCAACAAGAGAAAGGCAAGCTAAAATAATACTTGCAAGAAGAGGCAAGAAACTTCAAGGTGAGGGTGGCATGGGGAGGAAGGAGCAAAAAAAAAAAATCAACTTATGCCCACTATTTGAATTACCAGACATCAAAACACATTATAAAGCTACAGTAATAAGAGAAGCATGGTAGCAGCATAGGAAGCTAGAGATCAGTAGTTTAGAAAACAACAGTTTAGAAAAACAACAGTATATAAAAATCAGGCAGGGCCTAAAATAAATATAGTATTTGTCATCAGCAGGGAAAAACAGAATTCAACAAATGGGGACTCTGGCTAACAACTATGAGAATAAAAAGAGTCTTACTTCCTTTCTTACACTAAAATATAGTTGTGGTCAGTTAAATATTTAAACATGAAGAATAAGATCACTAAAAGTACTAGAAGAAAATAGAGGTGGATATTTATACACAATTCATGTGGCAAAAGGTCTTTCTTAAGAGGATATCAGAGTTGGATCCATGCTGATCACAGCAGAATTTAAGAGGATGAGGCAATGAGACTAACCCAGTAAAGAAAGAAGGGACAGTTTTTATTAACTGGCCACATTTAGAAATAAAAGAAAAACAGCAACATTTTAAGATGCCATTGTACAGAGGAGTAAAATTGCATTACTGGACCATGGAGTTAGTAAAAAGGACTAAACATCTTACACTGAGCTGACCTCTCTGATTTTCAAGTCCATAACAGAAGGGACGAGCATGAAAATGCAGGGCTCAGAAAAGTAACATTTGGGACTGCAGTTAAAAAAAAGAAAAGAAAAGAAAAACAATGGAACTTAGAAAGAATTGTGGAAAGAATCCAATTCAACGAACAATTCAAATGAACACAGAGTGCCTACTATGGGGTGATGCATACTGTCACTAGAAAGACAAGAACACTGTCCCTTCCCCCAAGAACTTAGTATCTAATAAACGACCACGGAAGCGTTGATGTATCAGGAAAATCCCCCTCTACTCAACCATCAGGTACAATATGTAATATAGGACAACAGAGGCATGGAGTGATCTTTTAGGAAAAAAAAAAGAAATGTACCTATATTATGAACTTAAGAAACTGAGGAGTGCAGGCCAATAAACAGTAAAGACAGTGTGTGTCCTCTAACAGACCAGAAGCAAGATCCTCGCAACCGGTGTGACTGAGACCTCCAGGGCATAACGCCAGACAGGGTATCCTACCAACGCAACAACCTGATCACAGGTTTTTATCATCTTGACTTTCTAATTATTTGTATATTTTAATTAGTGAATGCATCCGAGCCTTCCTGGCAATGAGCTTTTGGGAAACCTCAAGGAAACCCAAAACCACTCCCACTGCAAACATGTTCACAAGGAGGCCAAGTGGATGCTCATCATCACACTGTACTCCAAGGATAGCCTAAACATAGACACAGGGCTGCTGCCGGCTATCTTGTGGCAGTCCTGAATAAGGACATGGGCCTGGTTAGGCAAAAACCATTGGGTGCCAGAGAGAAATCAGGGCAGCACGCGCAGGAGCAACAAGTACACAGGCGGGCAGGTGGCCGACTCAAAGCTGCAGGGTCAGCACTACCCGCCAACCCCGCGGTGTAAACAACCCTGCGCCGCGCGCAAGGGCCGACGTCTCACGCCCCGCAGACAGGCTGGCGCAGAGAAGCAGGGCCCGAGGTAGCTGAACTGTCTGCAGGGTCCCCAGCAAGCCCCACAAGCGCAGCGCAGGCGGCGGGGAAGGGAAGGCCGGGGCGGGGGCCTCTGCCGGACGCCCGGGCTCCCCGAAGCGCGGCGCCCCGCCCGGGCCTGGCCCAGCCCCAGCGCCGAAAAAGGAAGACGGAGACCCGCAGGAGGGAGAAGCAAAGGAAGGGCCGTACCCTGCAGGAGAGGCGCGCGCCGTGGGCTTCACCAGCGACCAGGCGGCGCCGGGACGCCGGGGCTCGTGGGCGGATCCCAGGCTCCCGCGCTGCGGCGCGACTGCGGCAAGCCCGGCCCAGCGCGACCCGGAAGGAAGACGCACAGGCCGCGAGGCGGGGCGGGGCCAAGGTTGGGGCGGGGCTACGGCGGCGTCTGGACCGCCCTCTCCTAGGCCGAGGGGAGGGGCTTCCTGCTGTCTTCCGAGCCCCAGTCGTACCCTATAAATTGCCAGTTACTCCCCAGCCGGCAGTGGTTGCAAATCTACTGTGGAAATAACCCCTGCCTCTCTTTGGCCTGCCATCTGTAGTGTAGTCCTGCTAGGCTTCTTCAGTCAGAGTTGATGGATCAGGGGATGCATAGGGATTACGGGTGGTAAGATTCTCAGAGGAAAAGTGAAAGAAGTTAGAGGCGCTCTAAAGGCTTAATTTACCGAGTTTGCGAACCTCTTCTGCCCCAGATACAAATATTTCTGCAGGTTCATCTCCCTCCCAACATTCCGAAGCCCGTGATCATTACCTCTGTTGAAGAAGATGCTCTCACAGTCTCCCTTAATCATTTTTTAATTATTTTCAGTAGATAACAATATTACCTTTTTTTAGTTTGCATGTTATCTCATCACAAGGTTTTCATTAAGATGGAAAATATTCAATAATGAAGAAATGTTGAACTACACATTACTTGCTATTTAATTGCCTAAAAAGCAAAATAATATGGGTGATTATAAATTACCTACATGAAGTGAGCTAATGTATGATGTGCAGTATAAATTGTATACAAAAATGAAAAAAATTTAAAGGAATTGAAGCTTAATCCCCATCCCACCCTCAACTCCCCCTGAGTGTGGCCAGCACTTGGTGACTTGCTTCCAAAGAACATGGGAAGGAGGGAGAAGTAGCTTTATTGTGGAGAAACCTGGGAAACACAACCTTGGCCAGATGGAAGTTAACACCATTAATGATAAGCCAAGTTGATAGCATGATATGATGTGATAAGAAGGGTACTTCATCTCTGTGATATTCTTCCTCAAAACCCTTAAACACAGTCTAACCTTGAGAAAACACTAGAAATCCCAAGTATCCTATTAAAAAAGAAAAAAAAACCTGAAGAAATTGCCAGCTTAACGAAAAGAAAAACAAACAAACAAGGAAAAACTGAGAAATTGTCACAGACCAGAGCCCCTTCCCTTAGAAGACAGGACCACTAAATGTAACATGGTGTTTTGAATGGGATCCTGGAGCGTGAAAAGGACGTTAGTGGGAAGACTAGTGATACTGGAATAAAGAGTGGAATAAATTAATAGTGATGTATCAGTGTTGGTTTCTTAGTTGTAATAAATGTACTGTTGTAACATAAAATGTTAACAATAAAGGGAAAACGGTTGAGTGGTATAAGGGAACTCTCTGTACCATCATTGTGACTTTTCTGTCAATCTCAATCTATTCTAAAATAAAGAGTGCATTATAAATAATGAATTAATTTATTAATAAGTAAATAAACTCTTCTATGGTTGCCAGTGAGACTTAATTGTCTTGATGTCTGTAGAGCACTCAAACTCAGTCTTACTAAAATAGTTTCTCATTTCTAATAAAATTTCTAAATAAACTATTCATTGCAGTGTAACATTTATTCAGAAAAAGGCACCAAATATGAGTGCAGAGTTTGATGAAAAATGAACACACCCGTGTATTCACCACTCAGATAAAAAGTAATTACTAGCACTCAGAAACCTACCACTTGCTCTCCTAAATCTACACTTTACTACTCCCCAAAGGTAACTATTATCCTGACTTCTAATACCAGACATGGATTTTGCTAACTTTTGCCCTTATGTAGATGGATTCATACATCATACACTCTTTTGAATCTGGCTTCTTTCTCTCAACATTTGGTTTGGGATAGTTATTCATGTCATTGAGTATAGGGGTAGTTTCTTGAGTTTCTGTTGTATAAACAATCCATAATTTATTTATCTATTCTGCTCCTGATGGACATTGAGCTCTTTTGATTATTACAAGTGATGCTGCTGTGAACATTCTTACTCATATCTTTTGGTACCTATCTTTTGCATGCCCTCCCATAACTTTCCATCTTTTTGGTGTGTAAGAGATGTAGTAGTTGGTGCCATTATTTGTTTCATTCAGTGTTTTTGTTTAGTTTTATTTTTTAAAGACACTTGAAGGGCTGCATGGAAAGTATATAAGTTTATATTTAAGGAAAGGAAGAGTAGGGCAAAGCTCCCTTTCTGTGCCTAGATGAAATTTTGATGATCATTGTTCAATCCATCCTTCTTCCAACCTTCTCTTCTCAAGGGCCATGCCTTTGCCATGCTTTGTTTGCTGGGCAGAAGAGCCAAGGGAGGCCAAGGAAAAGGGTGATACTTATCAGTTTGTGACGGCGCTGATTTAATGGGTGAACTAATGCCTCGCTATTAAATGGAATGTTGTTTGGAGCTGAATAGCATCCCACGCCATAACAGCGCTATTACAAATAAAGAAAGTCCCAACAAAGCTTAATTGTGCATAAAGTCACCAGCTCAGCAAGCTGGTTATGACCCATTCTATGTTAGCTTCAAAAGTTACAATGTTCTACTCAAACAGGGAGGCGGATAGAGAAACCACAGGTTCAAAACTCTTCTTTGTCTGTAACTCTGGAAACAGTCACCATCATACCCTCTGCTATTTTCAAGTGATTTTTCTTTTTTTTACAGTTTTAAAATATTTTTATTGAAGTATATTCAGTTTACAATGTTGTGTCAATTTCTGTTGTACAGCACAATACTTCAGTCATATAGGAACATACATATATTCGTTTTCATATTCATTTTTCACCATAATTTACTGCAAGATATTGAATATAGTTCCCTGTGCTATACAGTATAAACTTGTTGTTTATCTGTTTTATGTATATTAGTTAGTATCTGCAAATCTTGAACTCCCAGTTTCTTTATCTTAAAAGGAAATGTCTACCAATCATAAAATTTCAAGGCAAGGAATAAGCAGGCAATAAATACTATATCAGAGAGGCAGAGACATCATTCCACACGCTGCTGAGAGGACCCAAAAATGTCTTTACAATGAGCTCCCTTATTTGTCATTGGTTCCCAAATAAGTTCTTCTGTCAAGACCTCTCAGAAGATGCAACTCCTTACATTTCCTATATAACTCAGCTCCAGTAATTTACCCCCCTGTAAAATCTTAAGTTGACTAATTTGGTGGAAAGTGGCATATGGTCAGTAACATTAGTCCAAGGTTTTTAATATGCTAGTGGTCAAAGAGCATGAATAATAGGCAGTAGGAGTGATCTTGTACTTTGTTTAAACCTCTTACAATCTATAAGAAGATTCACTTTAATATTAATCTATCACAAAATTAGTCTAGAAATAGGCACAGCCAATGAGAAGAAAATAAGAATTCAAAACAAGAAGTAAGCCCAAAAGTCATGTAGTCTAAACCCCTTTTTTTACAGATGAGAAAACTGAGGCTTAGAGAGGTTAAGTGACTTCCCCAAATCAATGTGTCATAACTCCCTGTAAAACCTAGTTCTCTGACTTTAAATCCAGAGGTTTTTTTTTAGTGATAGCACATTTTCATTTTATGATTAACAAAAACTTAACTAATCATGATTTTATATTAACATAACCTTGATGAAGTTGAATACAATAGAAGGAAGATTGAACTTGGGAGTAGGAAGCCTTTCTATCCCGCTCTGCTGTGTAAGTGACTCTATGATCTTGGGTAAGTTACAACCTCCCTGAGCTTGCTCTCACTTCTGTGAAGCATGCCTAACTCACAGGCGCTGGAGAGATTTAAAAGAAATCATATCTGTGGAAGCACTTTGTGAGCTATAAAGTAATATGCAAATGTATTAAAATTATTAATATTTATTAAAACGTGTTTGAATATCAGAAATTGAGTCCTTTCAGCACAAAATGTCAGAACAGAACCTTCAAATTCATGCTAGTCTAATCCTTTCCATTGTCACCAGAGGAAAGAAAAGCCTAGAAAAAGTGGGTAATTTACCCAAAGACTTATGGTAAGTTTCTGGCAAAGCCAAAATTTGAATATAGGTCCCTAACTTACAACTTTAATATCTTTGGTTAAGTGAATGCTAATTACAAACAGGTAAGATGGTCTAAAATAACGTGATAAAATTTTAGACAATTTATAATAGGCCTAGAAGGGATATCTTGAAATACTTTTAAAATATATTTTTAAAACATCTTCCCTAACTCACTGTTTGTGCTGTTTTGACATGTACTATTCTTACTTCCTTAGCATGGATCATTTCCTTAAAAATTTAGCATTAATAAGAGATTGTCTAGGGAGGGGGGTGGGAAGAAATAAACTGGGAGTTTGAGATTTGCAGATACTGACTGGTATATATAAAATAGATAAACAAGTTTATACTGTATAGCACAGAGAAATATAGTCAATATCTTGTAGTAGCTCACAGTGAAAAAGAATATGAAAATGAATATATGTATATTCATGTATGACTGAAGCATTGTATTGTACACCAGAAATTGATACAACATTTTAAACTGACTAAACCTCAATAAAAAAATAAATAAAAAATAAAAAGATTGTCAGTGGTCAAGAATAATCCTGAGGTGACTCCACGCCTGGGGTTCTCTGTGATGGATGGAACACACTGCTGGGAAAATGAAGCTTGTGAGCAAGACCTCCAGCCAGCCCAATGAGGCTACCGTCCTTCTCCTTCCTCCTTTTTCCTGTTTTAAGTAGAGATGCTTTTGAAAGAGCTCCTGTGTATCTGCATTAGGCAGATCCCTGTGATCTATTCACCGAGTGGCATGGTAATTGATAGAAAAAAAAGCAAAGATACTCTGTCCATACAGGTAAAGCAAAAGCGATAAGTGACTATCAGAGAGTTTCAATAGTTATGTTTCATATAATTCAAAGCCTTTAATCCCTCACAATTATTGTCTTCAGTGGAAGACTTGAGGGGACTGGATTATTGGGATAAATACTCTGTATTCATTCATTATTTGTGCCCTTGCACAAGTGTTAATATCCCATCCCCACTGTGACATTATATGTGTATTTATTTAAAGGAAAAATAAGAAAATATGATTTCCTGGGATACCTATATCCACTGGAACATAAAGAAGTGTATCCTACTTTTGTTATTGAGCCATATTTTCCCCATCTAGTTCATATAAATAATGTAACATACATAGTAAATACAAATGACTCAAGAATAATTTAAGCGTGTCTTAAAATGAAATTTACAGAAATCGATGAACCTTTATAACAAAGCTTCCTCTGAACCCAGTACCCTTTGATGATGCACTTCCTTCATCCCGCAGTTTTGTATTTCTCGTGGATAGTGTATGAAAGGACCAAGGTAATCTGGCAAGAAGCTCCTTAAAAGTGCATCTTTAAATATCATTATTTGTGATATTGTAACTGTTTGGGATTTTTTGTTTAGACTCCTCAATGCCTTATTGGAAAAAATTCCTCCCTGTCAAAGAAATATAGACAATAAAATTAAAAGTAGCTTTCTTTTTTCTCTCTCTCTTTCTTCTGGTTATGAATTGGTAGAAGGTTTCCAAGTGTTGAGGAGAAATTGACTTTCCTCTTTAATGGATTTCTCAAAATGTTACCAAGGATAAAGTTCCCTATTATACACTATCCTTTTGCTATTTTTTTCCTCTTGCTTACCATTTCAGCCTTTAACGGTGACTGATTGCTTTAAAGTGGGGGTGGGGGGTCTTTCCTCCAAATCAAATGACTCACAAAGCAAGTCACTAAAAGAAGAGGGTGAGAAGCTGGGATGGGCTCTGGCTGCATTCCCCCTTCCACCCACCTCTTGGCCTCCTGCCCCCTGAGAACGCCTGCGGCTTCCCAGACAGCACCAACATCTTGGAGATGCGCCAAACAAGATTTAACAATGGTCAGCTGGAATTGATCTGTTATGGAACCAGGCACTTTATTTACTATTTCCTAAGTAGATTGCTATTCGTGTAGCATTAGACTATTTTATAGGATGAGAGGTCTTGAGCTAATTTCTTATTTGTATGTCCTATTTCCCTAATAATGAATATTTTTCCATAGCCTTTAGTGCGGCTAGAAAGCAAGCTCGAGGCAATCACTCAAGAGTACCTCTTTAGGGAAACAACACAAGCATTTGAAATTCAGAAGAGTGGGTTTTTGAGCTACTTTCTGTGAAGGTCATATTTTGAGGATGGGAGGGGCCACTTCTTCGGTAAGGACAATATCAGTATTTATTCTCCCACTAATCAGAATTTATGTTCATTTAGACTGAGAGTTGGACCTCACATACAAATCGTGTTTGGTGGTTTATTTTATTCCAGTTTTGTCTGTGCCTCCGACTGTAAGTAGGAATCTAAGCAGGCATTCTTTTACAGGGAATGACTGACAAATGCCATTTGTAGTAACAACAGTAAAAGTTGCATATGCCAAAACTTCCCAAACTTTAATGTGCCTATGAATCTCCTCGGAGTCGTCTTAAAATACAGATTCTGATTTAGGGTGGAGCTTGAGTTCTGAACTTACAACAAGCTCTCAGGGGATATGGGTGCTACTGAGCCTTGAACCCCACTTTGAGTAGAAAGCTCCATTTCACTCATGACTATTGTATCTGAATCCTGAAGATTTAGCATGGCCAAGTACCAGTATCTCAACTTTAACTGGAGTCTTGAACAAGGTAGTCCATGGATAAAATCTTGCTACACATGTATGTGACTCCTTTAGATGTCTTTAAATTTCCTTGGGAATAAGGGGAGGTAATCTAGATTCTATTGTCATTTTATTGAAAAGGCAGGTGCAAGAGAAAAATCTATGAGGTGATGGCACAAGTGAGCATCCTTTTAGCCTCAGAAGACTACAGCTGGCCCACCTTGCAAGGTACTTGAGGATGCCAACAGTCAGTATTAGCAGGTTTTGGAGACAGAGTTCAGGCACGTGCAAGACTACATGAGCTGGATGACTTTAGCTTTCTGTGTGTCAAAGTTCTCAACCAGCAATGCCCTGTCCCCAGCTGTTCTGCTCTGGTCTGCTTTTGTTTTTCACCAAGTGCGAGTACAGCACAGAAATGAAGGCATGAGAAAAATATCAGATTTGTTATTCACAGCACCAGCTCCAAGCCCAGACAGCTCCCAAGTGAATCTGAGCAAGGTCTTGCTATGACCTTGTGACCAAAGACTTAATGTTCTCATACCATTAGTGGGCTCTGGCACTTTATCAAACCGGGGATATTGACTAACTACCAGTAATTGCTGATTTATGGGCAAAGTTTTCTCAGCCTTGTTTTCTGTAGGATTCCAATATACCTTCGTCTTCTGGAAATGTGTTGAATCAGTCAGTTCACGTTCTCGGTGAGCTTTGCTGTTGACATATCTAAGCAGAGGACATCTTGCTCTCTACCTGTTGCTGTTGAGATGACCTTGTAGTGCCTTACTTGCCTTAAGTTATCCCTTTAAAAAAACACCCACATTTTCATGCATTCAGGGAAGACAGTTAACAATCTAGAGCATTTGGGAAATAAATGTTATTGTTGTATAATTTTCAAAGCTCTTTACTTAAGCAGGATAAGATAATGATATAACCAGAAGGATTTCTGAAGAGCATCTAGTCCAGGAGGACAAATAGGTTTTTACTTCCAGAGCCATAGGACAGAGGTATGAAGGCAGGTGTGTCTTTTATTTTCCCATCCAGATTTAGTATCAACTCTAACTTCTAATCTTTTCTTTTCTTTTCTTTTTTTCTTTCTTTTCCTTCCCTTTCTCTCTCTCTCTACCCCTGCCCTCTCTCTCTCTTTTTATTATCTGACACCCTCTATCCAGATACACGTACCAACCAGTCCTCAAAATTACAGCTGAGGAAGGGTTAGGGACTTACCAAAGGACCTAGGACAACTCCATCAAGTTTATCTCCCCTTCAAACTTCCTCTACCCCTTATTCCATGACTAACCCACACCTGGAGCTCCCCAGAACCACATCCGTGGCAACCTTCTCCCTCTAGCATTTTTAAAGGGGTCCATATTATGACTGAGTGCTTTGAATCTGAGTCCATGGTCACAGATGATCACGTTACAGCATCCCTTGAATGGTACTATAGAATGCATGTGGCCAAGCCACAGCTCATCATAGTTGGGTACATAAATGTGCCTCTGGCTTCCATTTATATCCTCTTCCAGGATCGAGGCCTCAACACCGCTGTCAGGCACCTCCCTCTCTTTTCACACTTCCTCATTCATTGCATATGGCATCGAGAGGGAGGCAGAGGTTGGTGACAGCACCATTTGAGACCTTATAATATCTTAAAAGCATCCAAGTATAGAAATATATTTTGTCCTGTTTATTTCTGGATTCAGGAGAGTGTTAATTGCCGTCAAGACGTCTAGGGCTGATTTAGATCTCTCCCTGCCAGTGTGACCTTGGCTAAGTTACTTCACCTTTTTGATATTTTGTCAAGTGTGGATAATGGCATCTGCTCCTAAATGTGGTTAATCAAAGATATGCAAAAGAACGTTGCTCTCTCCACAGGAGAGGTTCTAGTCTATATAAACACAAGGAATTATTAAGATACTGATATTTTCAGGCTGAGTTAAGTGTGATTGAATTTTGCACCATTAAATGTGCATGCTCAGTGATTTCGTTATTGGTGGGCTGATTCTTGGTATGTTAATGAAGACCTATGTATAGTTTTCTTGATTAACTCATGGCTCAGGACTTGTTACTTTGAGCACCAAACAAGATTCAGTTTTTTGAGGTGTTGCATCCAATATCTCAATTATTCATCTTAGGAATTAGTATAAAATTAGCACAGATCCCTGTTCATATGGAAATAGATGAGTATGTTAATTGAAATGCCGTTGCTGGAAAAAAATCTTGCATAATGAAAGGATTGATATTAATATCTTTGAATGGAAGATGTATATTATATTGTTACTAAAGAACAATTCATTCATGTGTACTTGTTCTAAACAATTATTTTATGTAGTTTATCTCACTTTCAAAGTAGAAGCTATTCAATATATCTTGCAAATATTTTGAAATAGAAATATGCTCAGACATTTTTTAAGTTAAAGTAAAGCTATGTTAAAACACTGAAAATTTTTTCTTGCTCCTTCTTGTCGTATTTTCTATCGCTTTCCATGTTCAGATTTTCACATTCAGCTGCTGTAAGAGTTTGTCCATTTTTAATCAGAACTGAATAATTAGGGTACACTTCTACCAACTATCCAGATTAAACACTAGGTGTGTGTGATAGCTTGTCATCACTAAAATTCCTTGATTCTCCCAGGTAAGTCCCTTGGAGCCTTTTCTGAAATTAATGGCAAAATTAAGCCCAAATAGTGGGAACAATAATTTATAGAAATGCTGAAGGAAATGAGACACTAATTTACACTGCATGGAAATATATATATATATATGTATTTATACATATGTATATATCTATACACACACATACACATATACCAGACACAAGTCAAGGCCTCTAACCAGTTTTAAATTCCTAAAGTGTATTATACTATATAATAAATATATATCATGTAAGCCTTATTGTAATATTCTAACCTTATTATAATATTTCACCATTTCTTATCACTTGGAAATTTAACTCAGCAAACTTGTATTGAGGATCTTTTATGTGAAAGGCGTTCTGCTAAATGTGGAGGAAATGAACACTAACAAAGACACCACTGTCTAGCCAAGGACATAATCCATGTGAACAAATGTCTTAATCACAAAAAGAGGATTTAAAAGTATTATAAACACAATTCTGCGAAGGCATGAAGTTGGATAGGATGCCACCAAGCACGGCTGCTTAAAGGAGCTGACATGTTTAACTGAGCTAAAAAGATACAATTCCAGGTACAATTTCAGGGATTTCCAGGCAAAGGCAAGGCCACGAAGAAAAGCCTGCAGGGGACAAAAGGCAGGAAGAGTTTTGGGACTGGTGATGGGAAAGAGTTGCCAAGAGCAGCAAGGTCTCTCTCCTAGCTTTCTTCTACCCACAGCACATTGTGATCATTTTACCCCCCTTACACCAACACTGCGAAAATACTGGTTTTGAGCACAAATTGATATGTGAAGAAATTCTAAAACGGAAGCGATTTTCTAGGGAGCACACAGACAGTAATTTCACTGCTTCACGTCACCCAGGATAACTGAGGTTGGCCTTAACTGACACTGTAAACACTGACCAGGGGCTTAAGGGTGCCCAAAAGGAGGAAAGAATCATCCAGTGAGACTGCATTGGCAACCGTCTGACAAGCCAGCGCACGGGGCAAATGGCAGGGATGCGCACAGCCGGCTCCTGGGGTGAGAGGCCGCCGGCTGCGACTGCAAGTCCAGGCCCCAGAACCACATCCTACTCCAGCAGAAACCCGGGTCGTAAAGGAGAGCTGGAGTTGGGGATAAAAACATTGAGCAAGTAGTCCTAAAATGGAAGGGCTTCTCCAGCTATTTCCACTTCAAAATTCTGGGAAGAGGACCCCTAAACATACTACTCATCTACTCATCTGCACAAAGGGCCTGTTCCACTTACTCTGACTGCATAACCAATTACTCCAAAACTTAGTGAAGAAAAACAACAATGTATTATGCTCACAGACTCTGTGGGTCAGGTTTTTGAACAGAGCCTAGTGGGGTCAGCTTGCCTCTGTGCCATGCTTTCTGGGCCTCGGCTGGAGGGCTTCAAAGCTGAGAGCTGGAGTCATCTGGAGGCTCAGTCACTCATATGTCCAGCAGTTAACACTGGCTCTCACCTGGGGACTGGACTTCCTCTCCACTTGGGCTTCTCGGCAAAAAGCTGGTTTAAATTTATTAGAACATGGCGGCAGAGTTCAAAGGGCAAGCATCCTAAAGGACAGAGCCACATGCAGGCCATAAGTTTCTACGCCCTGGCTTTCGAAATGATACATTACTTCTGTCATGTTCTATTTGTGGAAGTGGTTACAAGCTCCTGCCCAAAATCAAGGTTAGAAAACAGAGTCCCCACTGTGGCAGGAAGAATGGCAAGGTTCTGAAAAAAATGTTGATCCAGAAATATTGCTGTAGCCACACCAGCTGAATCTGTCACCGGGCCTTAGGGTACTCATGGAACAATCCTGTGCTCGCTCTGTTTCTGCTTCTCTCCTTCCCTTTCCTATATACCCTTTGTAGCTGTTGCAGTTTCTAGAATAAAAAGAGAAGCAGAGGACTTAACAAGAAGCCTGGGCTCTGCTTAAGGGAATTATTAATAAAGTTTCTTATGGGTTTTCAAAATTCCAACTCAGTATAGATTAATCTTCCTGGAGCACGGGAAGGAAAAATGTATTTAGAGGGGTGGTTTGGGATAAATCAGCAAGGACTGGAAAAGGCATGCTGAGAATTTAGGATTTTCTGCTGGACTCAGGACTTTGTTCTTTGGCAATGGAGAAATCGGCTGCGTGGTTTTGATCAGGTGAGTGACATAATCATTTAGGAAAATGACTCACTCTGAAGGCTCTGGGCAGAATGGATCAGAATGGAAAGAGACTGGAAACTGAGAGAAAGCAGTTCTCTTCACCGACCCCCTCTTAACTGAAATGCCTCGTTATCGTCTGCTCTCAGTGCTGCCTCTCCGATCTCTGGGTGCTGAGACCAGGAAGATCCACTCTGCCACTCCCGTGGACTCCTCCTCCTTCCAGAAGAGCTGCTTGCTGACCAACAGCCAGAATGTTTGTCCCCAAATCTGCATGTGAACTTTTGCTGCAATTGCATAATTTAATTAAATATTTGAAGACAGAGTTCGTTATTGAGCACAAAAGGAAAGAAGGTGGTTGTTTCTGTGAAAGCCAAACTACCTGCTTTGGGGATGGCTAAATAAGAGTTTAATCGTTGCTGTGGGATGAAGGGTGGGTGAGACAAGGGTAAAGGATGGGGGGGCATGAAAATCTAGAAAGATTCTATAGTCAGGGAACTTTTTAAGACTTTTGCACTTTCAGAGTGTAGCACAGCGGTTAAGAGCCTATGGAGCTAAACTTAATGAACCCAGTTTCAAGTCGACCATGTGCTGTCTACGTGACTTTGAGTAATTTACCTAATCTTTATGTGCCTCGGTTTCCTTATCTGCAAAATGGGGTTACTAATAGGACCTACCTCATAGTTTGCAGTAAGGATTAGTACAGTTTAAATTTTTTTAAGTGCATAAAAAAGTATACATTACATTGCAAGTGTTAAAGATGGACTATTGTTTTCTTATTCTTATTCTTATTCACGATGGATATGGTTTTTAAGAGGACAATGTGGAACAGCAATAAATGGATCAATAGACAACTGTTATGGCTACATCAGAAGATGAAAGAATGAATGTACATTTATATGTTCATAAGGTATGTGAGTGTCATAGTTTTCATAATTCCCCGCTTAGACTTAAAAACAACACTGACAAGCCATTGGTCCCAGTGATCTCACATGAGAGCATTTTATGTCTGGGGGCTTTTGCCAGGTGGGTGATACTAGGGGTCTAGGGAAGGGGCAAGAAGAATGGAGAAGAATTCTATGGCCCAAAATTCTATAGATGGTACGTAACATACAGGACGCATGGTAATCTGCACTGTGCCTCTCTTTCCAGATTCATCTCTAGATGAATTAACCTCTAGATGAACATAGAATTATCACAAAAATAACCCCACCTCCCAGAATTTGCCATTCAAAAAATGCACAATGGAATTCTCAAGGCAGAAGATACTACTTTGATCAATGAAGAGACTCTGTATTCGCTTCAAGAAATCTTTCAAGTAACAGGGAAAATAATCTCAATTCAAACTTTCTGAATTCATTTTAAGAATGCTTATCTAGTGTAATTCCACAGAGAAAAATCCTCCACAAGGGATAGTTGCAATCTATATTTTATTTTAAATATTTTTTATGAATTTATAAACATTTGCCATTAATTAACTATTCTTTGTAATTTCCTTGCCTTTTACTGTTACGATAAACATTCGTATTTTTGTAGTATGAATAGGACCAGAACTCTAATTTGTAACACTGTATCTATAGGACTTTGTCTAAAAACGTGTCTCATAATGACTTGACTTTTTAACAATCATACAAGAAGCAGTTATGCTGTCAGAAGTGCCCTGTACCCAAAGATAGAAATGAAAAAGAGAACAGAGGATATTAAAAGAACTCTAAGAAAATGCTCTGCACATCTCTATAATAATAAAATCAGAAAGAAATGAACAGTAGTCTAAGAAAATATAAATTACCAAAATTGGCCCTTGAAGAGGTAGAAAATCTAAATAAATCAATTTTCATGGAAAAAATAAAGTTGTCACAGAACTACTCCTCAAAAATGTGCCGGACCCAGATGGTTTTACAGATGAATTATTTCAAACTTTCCAGGAACAAATTGTTTCTATGTTATATAAACTGGTCCAGAACACAGATAAAGAAAGAAACTGTTTCTCTTCCTTATATGAAGTTAGCAGCCATTCTAACAAGGAGAATACAAACTTCAAACCAATTGCCCTTAAAAGAACTGACACAAAACTCTTTAAGTAAAAGATGAGCTCATTTACTTTGAATATTTTTAAATGTTAAAGAATGACCTAGCAAAGTTAATTTCAAAAATGCAAGGATAATTCAATTGTGGAAAATGTATTAATAGACCAAAAGAGGAAAACCATATTACCATCCTGTAGTGCAAAAGAAAAAAAGACATTTAACTTATTTTGATAAACTTGAACTAGGAAAATGCAGACAGTCTATCTTTGGCATAACTGTCATCTACTCTTAAAATGGATATAAAATGGTTAAACAATAAAACCCTGAGATTGCACAAGGTATCATCAACTCCATACATTCTGTGCAGTGGAAGAGCCTGTTTCAGTCCAATTCTGTCTGCTCTCTCCTTCCAGAAATGGAGGGTGAAATGCAAAGTGCTTCCCACAGCACTGCCCTGGAGCAGACTGGTATAGACAGAGCACAGGGAGACAAGGCAGGGAGCAGAGAGCACTGCACGGGTACAGAAGCCCCACTCCTAGAAAAGCAGCAGTCACTGCAGGCATTTCAATGGCACGTGGTCAGGGAGAACTACAACTGATGAAGCAACTGCTAATGCAAAGGCTGTTCGTTCTCCGGAGTCGACATCACAGATCCTGTATGAGGAGTGATCATTTAACATAGATGATCAAAGACCTGATCGGTGGGGAACAGAGAAAAAAAGTCAGTGACCCAGCTCAATATAAGAAGAGCATCCAAACTGGGCAAGATAGAAACTGTTACCTTAGTCACACCTGGAACCAAACTGGGGCTATGTTATAGTTTGGGATATTTATTTATAGTTGAATTCATCATACAACTTTTAGGATGAAGAAAGAGGGATGTACTGATCATTTCACACAAGCCCATGAAGACCTGCCCCTTTCTAAGAAGAGTCTCTTAAATTGCTTTGTTTTGCTTTGTTTTTTTTCCTCCCTTTCAAAGCTGGAATGAGATATGCCTCCAGCTTCAAGTGAAAACAACCTGTCTCTACAGCCACTGCTGACTGGGAAAGAGATTGGTATAGGAAGCAAAGGCAGCCTTATAGTGGAATCCACAAACTAGGCATTAAACTAACAAGAAATGGTGAAAATTGCTTACAATGCAACAAATTTAAATTTAAGTGAAAAGGTGATGTTTGAATTCTAAGTACATGATTAATTCTTTAAAATATACTTTGGTGGTTTGTAGGCATAGGCAGCTATGCCAAGGGTTGCAAGACCACTATCAGGCTGAATGATCTGCTGAAAGGACTCACAGCACTCAGGAAGGCTGTTGGACTCATGGGTATGATTTATTACAGATAAGATAAGGAACAAGGGTAAAGGAACAAGATACAGATGAAGATAAGGAAAGGGTAAAGGTACAGAGGATGAAGTCCAGGAAACACCAGGCACAAACTTCCAAGTGTCCCGTTCCAGTGGAATTGCACAGGGACACACCTAATTCTCCCAGTGATGAATTTGACAACGCCTACAAAGTGTTCCCCCAAAAAAGCAACTCAACTGAGTCTTGGTGTCCATGATTTATACTGGAGGTCAGTTATACAGGCATGCAGGTCTGTATAAATGACCTCAGGTACACAGAGAGTACCCATCTGCCCAGAGCAAAAACAGGCATTCAATATACGTCACATTTTATTTTTTAAAAATATATGTCATTTTCAGAGCATTTTTAGTTTCACAGCAATATTGAGCAGATGGTACAGAGATTTCCCATATACTTCCTGTCCCCGCACATGCACAGTTTCCTTGTTATCAACATCACCCACCAGAGTAGGTACATTTCCTATAATTGATGAACCTACATTGATAAATCATAATCACCCAAACTCCATAGTTTACATCAGGGTTCATTCTTGGTATCGTACATTCTATGGGTTTGGATAAGTTTATAATAACATGTATCCACCATTATCACACAGAGTAGCTTTACTGCCATAAATGTTTTCTGTGTTCAATCTATTCATCCTTCGCTCACCCCTAACTCTTGGAAACCACTCATCTTTATACTGTCTCCATAGTTTTGTCTCTTCCAGACGTCATATAGTTGGAATCCTACAGTATGTAGACTTTCAGATTGGCCTTTTTCACTTAGTAATATGCATTTAAGTTTCCTCCATGTCTTTTCATGGCTTGTTAGACATGGCCTGATTTTTTTATTTAAATAATTAAGATATTTAATAGTGTCCACATCAATACAATTAAACAGGCACAAGTGTTCTACAGAACATTAGGACACATGCAGACAACCTATTCCAAGATGAAACTGCCTACTTTTGTTTACAGATCCCATTTTTAAACCCTTCCCTTGAAAACAAAGTTTGGAATCTGGTAAGAAAAGATGAGGACCAGAGCAGTTTTAACAGAAAGCACACATCCCCTCTGGGGTCCTTACCTACAGGGTTGTGCGTGTAATTAGGTTCAAGAGTGCTGGAGGCAAGAAGCAGGGCACTCAGGAAGGTCTGAATGTGTGCTGAAATCAGTTCTTTTTAGCACTAAATAATATTCCATTGCCTGGATATACCACATATATTTATCCATTCACCTACTGAAGGACATCTTGGTTGCTTCCAAGTTTGGGAAATTAATAGAGCAGCTATAAACATTCGTTGGCAGGATTTTGTATAGACATAACTTTTCAGCTCATTTGGGTAAATACCAAGGAGCACTATTCCTAAATAGAATGATAAAGAGTATGTTTAGTTTTGCAAGAAACCACCATGCTATCTCCCCAAATGGCCACACCATCTTCCATTCTCACTGGCAGTGAATGAGAGTTTCTGTTGCTCCACACATAAATCATTTTTTTAGGGTAAGCCAATCTGGTCAAACAGGGGTACCCTGGCCCAAGACCTCAGGCAAACAAAAGACTCTTAGCTGGCAGAATGTTCCAAGGTCTCAGAAGTTATCTCCCAGGAACTGGCCAAAGCCTGAACCTAAAGACACACCTTTCTTTGGAATGGGCTGAAGTTGAAAAACCAATGCCTGCTGAGTTAACACTTTCCTGCCCCTACAGCCGAGGTCCTGAGAGCCCAGCTGCTCTTAATTAGAACCTGGTCTACACTCAGTTAGCAGGAGGAGAGGGAGGACACTCTGATTTTCTCCCTGGCAGCCTGGGGTAACGGAAAACACTCACTGGCTGTAATGCCAATCCTCTGCTCAGACTGGGTTGTTTTCATCATTCCTAGGGTGATACTACTCCAACCCCCAGTTCTCACCTTTACTTCTAGCTAGCTCTGTATCTTGCCTAGAGAGATGAGGAACAAAGCCCTCTACTCTACTCTGGGTTGCAAATGCAACTCCTCCCTATCCAGTGTGGTCCAAGGGAGGCTGGAAGGAAGCACTGACACTTGCCTAGGTTTGATCTGGAACTGGTGAGTCCGAGTTCTGGGGAAAGAATCCATCTGGTTAAAGGAAAAGAACCCGCTATCGGTTCCTTCTTTGGAATTCAGCAAAATAGTAAGCTTTAACTTGACTACAGTAGAGACCATTCTTTCCAAGGCTGGGATGCGACCCTACATAATGAAGCATGTGATCTGGAATGGTAAGTTCCATCTCTTTCATAGACAGAAAGTTTGGGTCTCCGGCACAAAAATGAGATGAGATGATGCTCCTCATAATGACACCTAAGGACCCGCTCTCAACATTTTGGGTTAGACAAGGCTAGACTGAGAAAAATAATGCATGCATGTTAAGAACGCTTGATTTGTCCTGGAGGTAATGGAAAGCTATTGAAGGAATTTACATGGGCCAGGGCAGACTAAAATTTGTATTTTTAAATATTGCTCTGAACACAATGAGGACTGAGGGAAACAAGAATGGATGCCAATTTAGGAGATTAGTGCATTAATTAAGGCAAAACTGAATGGATTAAGACAGTATCAGTGAGAATGGAAAGGATTTTGGAAAAGAGATATTCAGAGAAAACTGACATGTGCTGGAGAGATGCTGGCATGATGCCCTATTCTAGGTTGGATGAGAGAAGGATGGAGAACCCATTAGTACAGGACCTCCAGTAGGAAATACAGAGGAAGGAGTAACACCTAGCATCACGGACTTCACTCAGAAGGGGTTGATACAGCTTTATTAAGTTGCATGTTGGAAGAGGAATTTTAGGAAAATCATTCTGAAAGCAGTAAGTCACAGGCCCTGATTAAGGGAGAAACAAGAGCCAGAGAGACTTTAATTAGGGTATGACAGTGAGAATAGGAAAGGAATAAGCATTAGTGACTTTTCACAAGAAAAATCCGTAACTTGAAACTCTAAGACTCCTAGAAGAATACACTGGTGGGACGCTCCTTGGTATCAGTCTTGGCAGTGATTTTTTGGATTTAACACCAAAAGCAAAGGCAACAAAAGCAGAAATAAACAAGTGGGGCTACATCAAACTAAAAAGCTTCTGCACAGCAAAGGAAACCATCAACAAAATCAAAAAGCAACCTGCCCAATGGGAGAAACTATTTGCAAATCATATATCTGGTAAGGGGTTAGTATCCAAAATATATAAAGTACTCATACAACTTAATAGCAAAAAAAATGTGATTAAAAAGTGAGCAGATGGTGTCAATAGACATTTTTCCGAAGACAATGTACAAGATGGCCAACAGGTCCATGAGTAGGTGCTCAGCATCACTAATGATCAGGGAAATGCTAACCAAAATGACAATGAGATATCACCTCACACCTGTTAGAATATTATCAAAAAGTCTACAAAGAACAAGTGTTGGGGAGGATGTGGATAAAAGGGAATCCTTATGCACTGTTGGTGGAAATGCAAATTGGTGGAGCCACCATGGAAAACAGTACGGAGGCTTCTCAAAACTTAAAAATAGAACTTCCATATGATCCAGCAACTCAACTTCTGGGTTATCTGAAGGAAAAAACACTAACTTGAAAAAAATATTTGCACCACCATGTTCACTGCAGCATTATATATAATAGCCAAGACACGGAATCAAACTAAATGTCCATCAGGTATGGATGAATGAATAGAGCAAATGTGATTTTATATGTGTATGTATGTGTGTGTGAGTGTGTGTGTGTATAGTATAAATACGCATACTACTCAGCCATAAACAAGAATGAAATCTTGCCATTTGCAACAACACAGATGGACCAAACGAAATAAGTCAGACAGAGAAAGACTAATACTGTATGCTCTCACTTATATGTGGATTCTAAAAAAACAAACAACAGAAAAAATCGTAAACTCTGATGATTGGTTAATAGAATACAATGTATGACAGGGAAAAAGTAAAGATGATTCCTGTCTTCCAACTTTTAATTCCTGGCTAAAGTACCAATGTTATATGACCAGAATACCATGGATAAATAGTATTATTCATTCTAATACTGTATGGATAATTCAGTTTTTATTGTATGCATAATTATTTTTCCATTTGGCACAAAAGTCTCGTCATACTTACAACCATTATCATTGGGAAAAGAAGTTCTCTTGCCCAGAATTAAGCTGATTTCCAAATTACCGTTTGTGCTGATTTCTTCGTTACTCTTGCTCCCTGATGATGGTGACTTAGTTTAACTGTTTAACACACCAAGTTTTAAAGCCTGATTGTAAATTTTAGTTCGATATGTTTGATTTTTAATTAACATTCAAGCATCTGAAAAATCTTTGGAAACTTCCCCTGGAAGATCAAAAATTTCTGTCAAGGAGGTTCCTGGCCTTTCTATATTTCTGAGAAAAAAAGAATGAAGACTTCAGGCTTTCTTAGTACACATTGGAAACAAAGTTCATTTATTGAGCGCTTTTTGTTCTGCATTTGTCTTCCTGGCTTCCCCTAACGTCAGTGTGAAACCTGTGGCTCTCCATCCATTACTTTCTCTCTTTTCCCCTAAACTCGATAAAGTTCAAGTGACTCTCAGTAAGGCCCAGATTCCATTTAGGTCTGAGTATGTATTACGAAGGTGGTCAGAGTACTGAACTGGGAAACAAAAACATCAATAATCCTAACAATGGCTGGCAGAGGATTTACTTAAATTTGAATCCTCAGTTTTGTTTCCATTTTAGTAAAATTGGATATTCTCTACTTGTTTCACTAACTCTTGATTGAGGGTGTACTGTGTGCCAGACACTTGGGATACATCCATGAACAAAATGAGGATTTTTCACTCATAAAGCTTACATTTGAGTAAGGATACAAAACAATAAGCATAATAAATAAGTAAATCTATGTGTGTGAGGAGGTGATTAGTGCTCTGAGAACAAGAAAATGTAGAGCAGGTGAGGGAGGTGGGGTGGAGGAGCTGCTGTTTCAGATACAGAGATCACCTCCTCCAGGAGCATAAACCTGAAGGATGCGAGGGAAATAGCCAGAAAGATATCTGGGGAAAGAGCATTTCAGGCAGAGGAAACAGCACAAGTAAAGACCCAGAGGCGAGACGGTGCCTAGAATGTTTGAGAAACAGCAAGGAACTAGGGGTTTTGGGGGTTAGCGAGGATGTAGGCTGTTGCAAGCATAGGCATGCACAGGTGCTCAGAAATACTTGTGACAAACTCAAGGCCTCATTGGATCTGGCCAGTAGTATGCAATCCTTTTTTCAGCCTCAAATGAATTTTCAGCTTGTTAAGCTCGTATTTTCACCGCTCCACCAAGGCATTTGTGTCTATTTCCACCTCTCTGCCTGTGCACATTCCTCTTGCACTACATTTTGTACCTTTCTCAGTAAAAAAGTCCTCTTCTTTCTGCAGCAACAGGGTTAAACTTGGAGGGCATTATGCTAAGTGAAATAAGTCAGACAGAGAAAGACAAATACTGGATGATATTGCTTATATGTGGAATCTAAAAAATACAACAACAAAAAAATTTTAAAAAGAAGCAGACTCACAGATACAGAGAACAAACTAAAGGTTACCTGTGGGAAGAGGGGATGGAGGAAGGGTGAGGTAGGGATAGGGAATAAGAGGTACAAATTACTTTATATAAAATAAGCTGCAAGGATGTATTGTACAACATGGGGAATACAGCCAATATTTTATAATAACTATAAATGGAGTGTAACCTTTAAAAATTGTGAATCACTACATTGTACATCTGTAACACATAATACTATACTTCAATTTTTTTAAATCTGGCCCAAAAAAATCTTCTTCTTTGCTAAGGTCTGCCACATGGCTCACTCATTCTCAGTGATGTTTTCTATAACTTCACTTACCCTTTTTTTTCATTGACTCAGTGCCACACATTTTACCCCGAAGTATTTGCTGTCTTGTGTCATTTCTTTATTACATCATGCATGTTACTCTTTTCTTATAAAGTAGATACTTCCTGAAGCCCCTGATCATATGGCATACTTCATCTATATTTGACTAGCCCTTGACTAGCAGAGGGTTTATATCATGTCTGGCACTGGGGGGTACAGAGACGAGTAGGATTCCATCCCCATCCCGGAGGAGCTCAAAACTGGAGAGAAAATGACTGGCAAGTCGATAAGGATGATACTAGACCATCAATGTGCAGCTGTGATTCTGAACAGAGGGGGAAAGGGGAACTGGTATGTATTAGAGGCCTCACATTATCTCACTTAATTCCTGCAGTAGTCTGGCGGATAAAGGTTATAAACCTCGTTTTAGAAGATGAGGAAATTGAGGTCCAGAGAGGTGAAGTTTCCTGCCCATGGTTACTCAGGTAGATATGATCGGTCCTGGGACAGGAACTAAGCCTCTGATTTTCATTGAAGTACGCAATTCTTCCACTTACCTATTATCCTCTACCAGTTCAAAGAACACAGCAACTAAGAAATATGTTTTATACCAGCCAAATAAAATAGCGATTTCTTTCATTTGCCTTATGTTGCCTCTCAAATATCAGAGGATGCCATGGCAAACATACTTCTCTTTATTTTACAAACTTCAATCTTGTCTCTCCTCAGACTTTGATTTAAAAAAAATGAAATCTAGTTCTAGCTATACTTTTCTCTTACAATCCCTATTATATGTTTGTTTAAAGATCAGTTGTGAAACGAAAATGTCAAGTATGAATTCTAACACTGTCTTTTATTTATTATAGGTTACCCAATTTAGCCGTTTTGGGCCACTCCACCTGTAAAATAGAGATACCAAGATAAGGACCCTGGTAGAATTAATTAATATTTTTAAAACATCTGATACTATGCAACCAAAAAATGTTACTTAAGTTTCCTCACATGCAAAAAGATTAAAGGATGCATGCCTGAGACAATTATGTGACTTCTCAAATAACTTATGGGGGAGTGGGGAGAACTAAGACCATTTAAATGAGAACAAACAGAGGATATTTATTCATAACTTGCTGAATAGCAAGGGAGTCAGCCACCATCATTTACATTTTGGAAGAAACTCAAAGACAGGCAGAGGAGTGGGAAAGCTTTATAGTAGGAAAAAAGGAAACCTTCGTGTATGCTCTAACTACAGGCTGTCAGCTTGGGGAAGCTGTAGGCAGGTTACCTAGAAGTGGGGCATCCAATGTGATTGGTTAAGAGTATATATTTGGCTTTCTCTGATTGGTCCCCAGTTGGAAGCAGAGATTACAATTAGGGAACCTGTCGATATTAAGCAAGTCCCGGCCCTTTGTTTTAGAGGTTATTGTTTCGCTTTATGGGTCGGTTGCTAGAGATAGGGGTCTGACTACAGCTCTGGCTTACAGCAGGATGGCTCCCTGGATGAGATACTGCAGATAACGGATTGGTTTCCTGGTCTGGTTGCTGCAATTGTGGGTCAGAGTTTTATTTTTATATGTAACCTGGCCATTGCCTTATTGTACATTCAGTCTTTCACTGTAGATCTATCAACAGTTGATTTATCAGACCTCTATGATTTACAGAACTTTTGTATGTGTTTTAATAAATTGCTATTTTTAAATTGAGTTCCAGAATCACCTAGAATACATGTACCAATTTTTCTAAGACTTAATCTCATTAAATTCAATATGTAATATGTTGAGTGCTTCCTTCTCTTGTCAAAACTTTTAGCTAAATATTCCAAATATGAGCTAAAATTTCTATCATGATTTATTAGAAAGTATATGTAGGGTGGAATAGCCATTGCTCGACTCTAAGGAGTTTATTACCATTATCATTGTTAATGAGCCCTCGAAAAAAGTTAGGCTGATCACATATGTGTGCATATACTTCAAAGGTTAACAAGAAATAAATGACTATAACTGGAAGTCAAGGCACTATACACTAAACAATATGAAACTTCTGGAGTTTCAAAACTCTCCATGACAAAAATCTTTTCAGCCAACACAACAAAGGTAATTCCGATATACGCTGAGAGAGTGGTTGTAGACTACAATCAACATTGTGGCTTTAGTAACTGGTCGCTTCCCTTGAAGGTGGCCAGAAAGACAGAGTGGACATTTGTTGTTTGCCTGCCTGGATAATTTTCAATTAGTGATACACCCCTTCTCCACCTCCAGCTCTCACTGTCAGCAGTTACCTGAGGCTGCTGTCCTAGCCCTCAGGGGTAGACCCAGATGTAAGTCAATCAACATGTAAAATTTCATGACCACTGTGATTGGTTCAAAGATGGGCCTGTGACCTAAACCAGTCCAATCAAAATAAATATCTGGATTTAAAGGGGAATGCTGGAACACATACACTTTCCAGGTGATCGTGAGTCAGAAAGCCTGTAGCCCAAGGGCAGCTTGCAGCCTTCTTGCAACCACAAGAAGGGTGCAAACTGGAGAATAAGATCAACAGAAATAAAAAATGGTCCAGCAGTAAGGAGAGGGAAACCAGAAAGCAACTGATGATTGCGTTGGGATCTGAGAATTTTCTGTTTATAACTTAATAATCTTCTAACTATAAAACCAACACGGCAAAGCATAAAATCAGCACAAACAAGGCTAAAGAAGTAAATAATCCCGCTGCCCATAACCTTACCATCTAGAGATGAGCATGCTGACATTTCAGAGGGCAGAATTTTAACAGGCAGCGTCTGCTGGATGAAGACAAGCTCGGAGCTAGAAGACGATGGATGTATTAGGGGAGCAAACCGGAACCTCAACATCACACAGCACTTCTCGCCAGGCCATCAGCAGCCACTGCCACGCAGGACGGAATAGTTTCCCGGGCGGAGGCCTGTGGCAAGGACGCCTTTCTCGCAAGCAGCAACTATAGCCCCAGAGCAAAAAGCAGGGTTTGACTGACCTGGGTTTGATGAGACAGATTCACCCAGGAAATCACAGTGGCAAAGAAAAACTCCAAATTCATTAACCGAAGCCAAAGCAAAAATCACAGCCCTGAAGGGGAGTATCTGTTTCGACGTCCCTAAGGCTTCCCCGTCCTCAGGAAGCTTTCCATCAAGAAGCGTGCTTCTGAGCCCCTGCGGGAAGTGAGATCCACACTTAGTGTGATTTCAGGACTGCAGGTCTTCATTTGATCAGAAAAGTGCCTTCACTTTGGGCCTTTCCCATGCACTCCTGCCTGAGCCCAAAACTCCCACTCCCCGAGATGTTTCTGTACGTTGGAGAACAAAGCCTGGTGCATTAGTCCTAAAGCAACACTTTTTACCCCTAAAAGAAGCAAAAACTAACTGCGCCGGACTTCTGTAAATCGGCTGGAGACAGCCCCTGTGTATTTGCCTAAAATGCCCTAGCATCACTGACTTCAGCAGGCTCTGACCATCAGCCCAAAGCTGGCCGGTGCCAAACTCAAATTCTCACATGTCCAATTGCTTTTAATAGAGTCCAGATAAATGTATTTTTAGTTATTTGGCGCGTACCTACTTTACACACCCCACAAACGGCACCCAGTACCTGCTAACCATGGATAAGACAAAGTCCGTGGCTATAAAAGACATGAAACCCCTGCTGCCCTTCAGAGCTCTCTGACCCAGAAACTCCCCACCTTGCAGCTGAGCATCAGCATCTGCACACAAAGCCTCCTTCCGGCTTCCCCTTGGGCCCTCGTCCCCTTTAGGTGCTGTCTCTGGAAGGTCTCCTGCTGGGAGGAGCTTCCCTGTCTCGAAACCCTGTCCAAGCACCCACCTCTCAGTAAATGTCAGTGCCTCTCGTGGCCCTGTCTTTGTTCAACCGAGACATCTCTGAACTTACCAGAGCCAGCTGAGTCCCAGGCTTTCTTAATGTGTTTGTACTGTTTCCTTCAGAAGAAATGTGTTCCCCAAATCTTACTGATGAAACAGATTTAATTTATATTAATATTAATGTATTTCCCCTGCTTACCCAAGTTCTGAACTGACAGAGAAATCAAGGAGGCAGAGGAAGGTGATTGAACTTCTGGTAAAACTACTGAAGTCTATGACATTCAGCAGTGCACTTCCTAATGCTGCAGCCAGAATCAGGGGGCAGATTTACTCACTCAGTCTCAGGAGGTGCTGGCGATCCAACCTGCCCACTCCAGGGGCAGATCAAAACTCATGCAGCCTCCAGGCAGCCAGGTAGATGCACCCCAAAGTGACAGAAAGGAGCTCAGCTTTTCCCCCAGGGCATCAGCCAGAGAGACCACTGAGTGATGGGGAAGATATAGCCCAAGAGTTTTTTTCATGGATGGCCGTCCACATAGAAGGGAACAGCAGCACTGGGAGTTAAGTGTTCTCCCCTGATCATCGTGTTCTCTGTTGTGACTGCAGCTTACAAAAGTGGAAGTGTTTCTATACAGAAAATTTTGATTCACGATAACATGAATGATTTTACTTGAGAACCATCACTTTTATGATCATACATTTCAAGGAGGAATACTATGATCTCTTTGGATAAAATGCCCATTGGGATGCTCAAATTATATCAATGAAACTGACTAAATTTATTTTTATCTTTAGGATACGAATACACGTGCCTAAAAATATGTCATCTCACCTGAATAAAACTACAGATTCCATAAACTCACACGTCTGCCTGGCAGGCTTCTGTATTTTGAGGTATACTTGTAAATATCCATTGGGCTGAAATGCACACAAAACTTTAAGTCCCAGGAAACAAGACTGGAAAAGTTTTGAACACGAGAAAGAGAGGTTATATGAGGGTACTGCGGCTTTAACTGTAAGCCCTGAAACCCTGAGCATGTTGTGACACTGTTGTGACATTTAAGAAGAGTTACACCAGACAATTTAGATTTCACTGTGACATATGCTGTATAAATTCTTTAATGTTTAGCTTATCTTGCACTAAACAGCAGAAGAATACTTAGTAAGTGCAAGTAGGTCAACATCACTTTAATTTGCATTATCAGTTCAGAAGAACATTTTACACTATACGTGTTGTGATAAAACACTGTGTCATTTCTGTCACCCAATGCAGAGTATTTTTAGGTCTTTGCACATTATGTGTAGAGATATTTGGTATTGCCTTTAATGTAACTTGCCATCTGTGTTCTAGTTTCCAAGCTTTGGCAGGAGTGAGCTAAAAGCATTGGCCAAACTTCAAGGGGTTAAGGTTTTTTGCTAACAAATATGGACTATTTGATATGAAAACCATCATTGTTTGATATGTCAAATAAAACATTTGTCAATCAAAAGTCTTTAAGCACTGGGCTATGTGACATTTACTCTTTTATAAACCAACAAAGTCCCCGGTGGCATGCCTTTTTTCCTCTCATTTAAATAGTGGTAGGAGAACAAATCATACTTCAGGGCAAGTTGATAACTGCCAGTCACGATTCCTGCCTTGTTTACTATAATGAGGAGGGTAATAAATGCATCTGACCATTTCGGCTGGCATTTGCATAGATGAATGATTTGTCCAGTCAGTCGCTCTCCAGTGATTTGGGTCTCTTTGTCAGCACAAAGAGCATTCAGTCTCTCTGGAATTTACCGCAGCCAAGCTCTCATTAGCAAACATCCTTTACCATGAATGATTCAAATAATTACCACTGAAATAATAAACTGTTTCACAAAAACATTTTATTTGATGGCTCCAAACATCAACTTTTCTGAATTGTTGACATTCAAATAAGCCAGAGAGCTTCATTGTTAAGGAACAATGGCGCTCTTGTTAAAGGGTGGGCATTGTTTTACCTCCAATAGACCTTTAAACTTGGCCGGCTATCAAATGCGTCCCTCCAACTGCCAGCCAACATTCTGGGTAATCAGAGGGCATGTACCAGATGGAGCTGTTAAAACTTAACATATTCAAACTCCAGGAAATATTCTTTAGATTTTCTTTTGAGGTTGCAAACCTAGAACTCCAGATTAATTAGCAGCTGTTACCCTGTATCTTTTTTTGCACCTATTGGAGCCAAATAATATGAAATGTCCTCACTTACAGGGAGCCAGTCAAGTGCAAGTTCTTCGCCGTAATGGTATTCTCTGCGTATAATTAAGTGTTATTTGATATAGTTTTGGAGTTCAAACAAATGAGCAAGCAACAATTATACCTTATTATGATCTTCTTCAGTGCATAGCCATAGGGTCCCTCTCGGTGCGGTACCAAATTCATAGCACCAGGCAGACAGCAGTTCCTGTTATCAACTTTTTTCACCCTCTGCTCCATGCATAATTTAGAGAGTTTTATTAATTTTGAGCTGGTTTAATGTATGCGCATGTTCTCAAGATCTAGGTAGATTGTATGACTAAGTTTAGCTTTCATAGTGCAATTGTTTATGCATGTAAATGTCTGAAAAATATTTTCCCTCTAAGCTTAAAAAGCTATGGTTTCATTTAAATAGATTAACTTACACATTGCACCTTCTTTCTTACCTGCAAGAAAAAAAAGTCAGGAAGGGAACGAGTGGAATATATTTCTGTGCTTTGCAAATTTCCTCATTACTTTGCTTTCACTTTCAAATTTAGACATTTTATGTATAGCAAGAATGGAAAACCGTCAACAATACTGAAATACCTTGATGTTCATACAAAATTACAACTCGATACAGGAAAATTGTGAACATTGGTAAGCAAAATTTTTTAATGTTAGCTTTGTAGAATAGCTTAAGCATATTAATAATACCAAGTGGATTTTACAGATGCTATAGCCACGCTTTCATAGAAGTCAAGGTCATCAAAATTATCCTTCGAGATGTGCCTGACATAGACAGCCACTTAAAGCAGCATGCAATTCCTTAAGCTTCCATTTCTATCCCACAAAGATAGGTGCAAATTAGAAGCATAATTCATCATACTTAAAATAATTTACTTTATTGGGACTTTGTGTCCAAATTCTCAAGTTTCTCCTCTGCCACAAGCTCGGAGCCTTTTGCTCCAAATGGCGTGGCTTTCTATTCCGCCTCCCTCGTGCTGCCTGCGCTGGTTGCGATCGTGGTCAAGACGACAGAGCCCATTTTTCATTTTGTTATTTAGCTTGTCAAATCAAAGGTCAAGAGATGATGGAGAAACCCCAAAATAGCCCAGGATTGGCAGACTTCCCCCCAAGTTTCCTAACGGAACTTGGTGCTTATGAAAGTGAGGGAATAAAGAACTGGCCAGAGCCATAAATCACGCAGCCACAGAGCTTTCCAAGTTTCACTGCCGAGTGCCTAGAGGCCCAGAGAAGAAACGCGGGCATCCTCCCATTAACAGCACCATCCTCCCGATCGCAGGGCTGGGGCGCATGAAGACAGCTTCCTGACATCAGCTCATCATTTACGATTGGAGATGTGGACACAGAGTAAGTGCAGCCTTAACTCTTGGGCGGTGACCCCTTTCAGACCTGACTTGATTTAGGAGGGCCGTAGAGTCTTAGAATGTCAGTGCCAGGAGGGACGTCTGAAGCCCAGTAAGCAGCATGACTTGTCCTCGAATCCAGGGCTCTTGACAGCAAAGGCACAGGTCCTTCTCAGAGTTGGACCAGCGTGATGCACCCCTAAGTCTTGAACTTTACTTGTGAGGACCTTTCTCACAACAAATTTACAGAAGCGCGTGCCCTAAACATGCACGAAATTTCTTTCATGGTAGTAACAATGATTCCACACAGCGCTACCCGTGGTCAACCAGTCTTTCAGTGATAACGTCACTCCAGGTGCCAGGACGAGAATCAGTCACCCCGGTGTTGTCAGCTGCCCCCCAGTGACAGGAAGGATTGTCTGGTATTGTGCTGATAGAGTAAGGGGAAGATGCTCTTTTTGAAATGGGATTTTCGTTTGTTTGTTTAACAAAATCTTCCTGACACTGCTACTATCAAATTGCTGAGATGTTTTTAAGCCCAGGTCTCCAACTCATGTGAGCAAAGGATTGTTTTGAGTTCCATTTGGAGGAGAGAAGAGAAAGCCCCATAAGGCCTTTTGAGACAAATAATGCAGTCTCTTGAGTTGTCCCAAAATACTGAAGTATTTGTCATTGTGGTTTGGTTGTAGAATTCAGGCAAGTATTTCTTCTTTAATAAATGCTCTGATGATATTAAATTTTGCTTTAAGCTGGGCTGAGCTGTGTGGCCCCAACATTCATATGTTGAGGCCCTAACCCTCAGTAACTCAGAGTGGGATTGTATTTGGAGATAGGGCCGTGACAAGGTGATTATGTTAAAATGAGGCTTTTAGGGCGGTCCTAATCCAATCTGACTGGTATCCTTATAAGAAGAGGAAGTTTGGGCAAAAAAAGAGACAGGAGGGATGCGCCCATACAGAGAAAAGACCGCCTGAAGAGGCAGGAAGAAGGCAGCCATGTGCAAGTCAAGGAGAGAGGCCTCAGAGGAAGGCAACCTTGCCAGCACCTTGATCTTGGACTTATAGCCTCCAGAACTGTGAGAAAATACATTTCTGTTGTAATATTCATCTGTAGTATTTTGGTATGGCAGCCCTAGCAAACGAATGCAACTTCCTTGAATGTATATTTTCTTCAACCTCTAAAATAGCCCTCAACACGTCTTCTACTTCGACCTCCACCTCTACCAAATGCATTTCCTTCCTTCTGTCTTTTCCCTGCCTAACTCCTGCTCATCCTTCAGTTCTTGGCTTAGACAAAATCTCCTCCAGGAGGACTTGCTTCTCTGCAGCCCTGGTCCACACCCCTCTTTCAGGTCCAGTAGAGCATCAGGACACATCAGATGGCACTAAGGAAGACACATGACTTCGAATTCTTGTAAGCAGCAGCCAAGGGCTACTAATTTTGGCATTTGATACTACTTTGCCCAGTTTTAATAGAAAAATGCGTTGTGTTACGGAAGGGAAATCACCAACTTGAAGTATAGAATAGTCAGGTAGAAGTAAGACTGTTAAAGCCCGGACTTAGGCCCTCAGATGTGCAAAATCCTGTGCTTTGTTGACCACTGGTCTATTGGAGACACACGTGTGCATATAGGCACACACCTATGCATGCACATGTGCTCACACTTCCACACCTGGGCTACATGTATGCATGTGCATGCACACACACATGTGCACATGCATTTCAGGGAGAGGCAAACAGGACATTCCCAGAAGGAAAGTGGGGGATTAACACATTAACACTTTACCTAACAATGTGTACTTTTCCTGTTTAGCCTTTATTTGCTTCTATGAGGCTGCTTTTCATGTCCAGTCTGATGTGGAAAGTCTTCCGATTGGGTGACACTTAACTAAAGCAAGAAATTCACCTAATGGAACCACCACCCTTCCCTAAAGTTCCTCCAGAGCAGGAATGCTTCCATGGCATCCTCAGTGCCCATGGGCACAGGACCTGAACTTTGAATAATGCCCAATAAACACTGTCCTTGAAGTGGAAGAAACCAAGTGAAAGAGAAAAAAAGCAAAGATGGGAGAGACAGGACTGGAGAGCCAACTTTTTCATTCTTGCTCATCCCTCTGCACCTTGACTCAAACCCAACATCCTCCAGGATTTGCATTCATCCTTTTCATACTCCAACCTCTTGTAAATAACCACATTTATATTTCTCCATTGTTTTGAAAGGGATGGATTTGAACCCAAGTTTTCTGAGTTCGAATGACAAATTCTTAGCAGATACAAACTACTATACACAGAATAGATAGACAACAGTGTCCAACTGTATAGCACAGGGATGTACATTCAACACCCTGTAATAAACTGTAATGGAAAAGAATCTGAAAAAGAATATATATACATATTTATATATATATAACCCAATCACTATGCTGTGCACCAGAAACCAACACAACATTGTACATCAACTACATGTCAATTAAAAATTTAAAAAAAGAATGACAAATTCTGCCTTTCCTGGCTTACTAGATAAATATTCAGTCACAAACCTCTGATAACTCCTCCTGTTTGACTCTAAATAGTTACCATGAAATAATTACAGACGCTTTCTCCTCTTAGGCAGAATAATTGCCTCTCCCACTCCCACCCCTGAACTTATTCACTCAGCTTTAATCATCACAAAAAAAATTTATTTATGCAAAGAAATAGCAAGTTATTCACTCAGCTCATTTTATTCACCATTGTCTTCTGATTTCTTCACACTACTTAATTTAGCACGTCAAGGTGAAACGATTAGTTTATCTCACCTTGACACGGCTATAGTCCATAGACAAAACAGGTTTGTGACATTCTTGGTGCCTACTTTCTCTCTAGTAATAGCTGTCTCCTGAATTACTTATTGTTGGTTGATATTTCCAAGTCAGAATAAGTATGTGACCAGCAGGTAAATCTGGTTGATAATAAATCAGAACAAATAAGGGCATCAAAGAAAATGCCATCTCTTAGGACCACTTCACACGGTAAGTGGTTGTTTCAGATCCACATCTGCTTTTACTCCTCTTGACGATAAGAAAAGCCCAATTAACACCCGCAGTTTAAAAAGATGCAACTTTTTTATTTATCTGAGCCTCTACTGCTAAAAACCTTGCCAGATTTACAATTCTAAAGACAACAGCTTTTTGTAAATGTGTTTTATTTGCAGTTATAATATCTATAGTTAAATCAGTTCATTAAAAATAGAGTTGTAAACCATCTCCCAAACTGCCATATTTGAGCGTTTAAAGCAAAAATGATTAAATCATATTCTTACACTGCATTTGGGTAGAACTGTGAAGTCATCTGGTATACAAAATAGTGTCCTTAGATAGGGAATCCTTTCTTAATTAAGATAGAGGTCAGGACCGTATAATTTTATATTTAGTCGCTCAACCTAGAATTAAATAAGCATTGTCCCTAAGCACTTTACTAGGGGAACATTCGCTACATTTAATTTCTAAAGAGTTGTTACCTATCCAGGTCTCAGAGCAAATGAGAAACAGTACAGAATCAGTGGAAAAAGTGACCCCTTCTTAAGCCCAGAAACAGTCATGTAACACATTGCAGGAGCAGAGTCTCCAGCCTGGGTGCAAGCAGGCTGTATTTTGCCTTCTGAATTATATTATTTCTCACAGCCTCACTTTCTTTTCTTACAGTCTTTTCACAAGAGAGATAAGTGATTTTTCTTTTAATAATACTAGAAAGATTCTAGAGTTTCCACAAGGCTCTGCTGTGGAAAGAGTCCTGTGAGTGAGGGTGCACGGGCGGGAGAGAGGGTTCTGCTCCAGAGCCTGAGATCGGGGTCCCAGGTGCAGCCCTGCTGCGCCAATTGTGTGATTTGGGTTTGTCTCTTAATCGCTGTCTCCCTTTGTGTCTTCATTGTTGAAACTGGAATAGTAACAGCTGCCCTGCCTGCATAGTTTTTATGAGGATCAGATGAACTAATAAATGTGCGAGTGCTTTGGAAAAGTTAAAAGTGCCCCCTAGCATTGGTCATTCTTATTTGGCTTTCATATTCTTTGAAAACCCCACTTATAATAAGGCTCTCCCGGAAAAGTAGCTGTTTCTTGAAATCCCATGAAAGCTCTGTCTTTGTATTCTCTCTTAAGGGTTCCCTTGGAAGTTCAGCAAGTGTCTGTTCCCCACTGCGCTGTGCATACGTTGCCCAGAGCCATTCCAGGACCTGCCTTAGCGCTGGACCGCCCGCTCCGCGCATGGTCAGATCGAAGAGGATCGGCGCTATGGTAATGAGATTAAAAACACATACACAATTTATAGTGCTTTTCTAATTACAAAAGTAATGCACATTCTTAATAGAACATTTTGAAATGATAGGAAGTCACAAAGAAAAAAAACTGTAAATTACCTCCTACCCTACTACCTAAACGCAAACATTGCTAATATTTTGATACAGCCTTCAGGCCCCTTTCCATGTATAAGCAATACATGATGTGTGTTTGTCAATAACCATGTGGCTACGGACTGGATGTTTGTGACCCCCCTCAACGCCTCCCCCCACCATTCGTATGTTGAAACCTTAACTGTCAGTGTGACTGTTTTTGGATATAGGGCCTTTAGGAGATAACTGAGGTTAAATGATGTCATAAGGATGGTGCCCTGATCTAATAGGATTAGTACTCTCATAAGAGGCACCAGAGAGTTTCTTCTCTCTTTTTTCTCTCTCTCCCTCTTTAGGACACAGAGAGAAGGCAATCGCCTTCTGCAAGCCGGGAAAAAAATTCTCCCCAGGAACTAAATCGGCTGGTACCTTGATCTTGGACTTCTCAGCCTCCAGAACTGTGGAAAATAAATTCTGTTGTTTAAGCCACTCAGTCCATGGTTTTCTGTCATGCTAGCCTGAACAGACTAATATACATGTGTGCTAATCACTGCGATATCATTTGTGTGCTTTTTCCACCCAGTGTAGAATGAACATTTCTCCCTGCATGAACTATTCTACAATGTGATGTTTAATGGTTTTAAAATATGACAAAACATAGACACAAGCTAAACTTAACAATCCTCTATTGTTGGACATTTTGATGGTTTTCCATTTTTTATTATTATAAGTAATGCACTAATTAATATCTAGATTTATCTTTTTGTGTAGCTTTCATTCCTCAACACACAATTAATCAGAAAGAATAAATATTTTTAAAGTTTTTGGTATATGTATTAAAATGTCCTCCAGAAACACAATCAAATTACACTCCCATTGACAGTTATTTGAGGTTGCCTATTTTCAGGAACTTCCACCTAAAATAGTCAGTCATTGTTAAAGGATATTTGTTGATTTGAAGGCAAAAAGATATCTCATCATTATTTTAATGGGTATTCTTAATTACTAAACTAATGAATTATGTTTATTTTGGGTTTATTCTTTAGGGTTAGAAAAGAAATGTCTCTCTTCACATATATTATTGCAGTTAATAACTTTATTATTAAAATCTTAATTTTTCAATATTTTGGATGCTTTGTTTGATGACATACACTTTATCACATGTAGAATATGCTTCCTATAATCACCAGTCCTGCAGTTTCCAACACCATTTGCACAATTTCACTGCTTTGCCTTTCATAATTCTCAGAAAACCACAGAAACATGGAATTTTTATAGGTTTTATAAAAGCTAGAATTTAAATATGAATTAGCCTTAAAAAAAAACTTCTAGGAATTCTTAATACAAAGGATTATGAAATGCTTCAAGGTAAATGATATGCTGGTAATATGATACTAGGATCTTCAAAAATAAGTAAGTTTACTTTTATTATCTGGGTGTTTTCTCTTATGAGCATTAATTATCCACTCTTACTCTCCGTTACGGCACATAGTACAAGCAAAATAAATATTTGTTAGATAATTGAATGAATGAAGAGGGGAATCATCTACTATTTTCTTGTTTCAAATAGAAGCAAATGAAGTCTAATTCTATTCTAAACCACTTTAATACCTATAATCCTATCCATTCCTAGCCCCAGTGCAACCCCCCTTTACATTCTCCTCTGTAATGATAAATTTTACTTTTTTTCTTCCATTTACTCTCTTTCTTCCAAGCTCTCCTGAAAGACCATCATCCTAGAAATTATTGAGTGACCAAAGCTTCAAGGTATTGCTTTTCTAATGCTCTCACACAGTGACCAAGTCTTTAGCTGAGTTTCAAAGTTAGCAAGGAATAAAATTAGGGAAAATGTGGTTCACAATTTCTCCAGGCCAGATGGAGAACAAATGACATGCAAAGCCTCTATTTATTCTTTTGTTTTATCAGCAATTGCCACAGAAAATTTGCCCTAAACTGGCCTTGGAAAATTCATTGTTGTTTTTTTTTCCAACTCATTACCCCAGGAGACATTTTGATCTTGATTTTCTTTGACTGAGACTAACCTTGATCTACCCTCCACTTTAGTTCACTCCCAATGAAGATACCTTTTTAAAAAATTAGTATCTATTTTATGGTCGTTTGTGAAGAAGCAATTGCCGAGAGATCTGTCATAACATTTCTGATACAGTTAAAAAAGAGTTAAAAGAAATTTGCTTCAAAAAGACCAGTACAAAAGCACTCCTACATGTACTAGGCTTTCGAATGCCTCAAATATTTTCATGAATGAAAGCCCTTTTGGTTATTTTCATTATTGGAGAAATTCTTTTATGGAAAATTCAAACCAACAAAGGAAACTCAGATTGCAGTTCTAACATTTTCAGCAGAGTTGACCAAACATGAGTCCTAAATTGACGTATTATGAACACAATAAATAAGGTTTTAAAGGCTGGCTAACACTGCAAACCTTTTTGAAACAGACCTCTCCTTTATGTATCTATCTTTCTGGGAGTTCATGGATCATGAGAGGACATGGAATTTGAAGGCCTCTGGTTATTCTTACAATAGCCACAGCCAACGAACAGTGGGGCGGCGAGGGTCAGTCACTTCCTGTAGAATTATCTGTGGTGAATTGTCCCCATTGCCAGCTTGAAAGTGGAGGAGCTCTTAAATGGCCAGGCCAGGCGGAGTTAGTAAAAGACCACACCGGCATTGTGAAAGGTTAATTGCTAATGGATAAACAATTCAGCTTAAACAATTTCTATTGACTTCCTACTTTGTACCAAGCACAAAGATGGTAGTGTTGGGAGCTGCTGCACGGGCAGCCGCGGTGGTGGTGATGGAGGTGGAGGCGATGGTGTGTGTGTGTTTGTGAGGGGGAGAGAGTTACAAGGGGGACTGACGTAGTCCCTGCCCTCAAGTGTGGAAATGCTCTAAGGGAGGCACAGATAGGCTGTGGGAGCCAAGAGGCAGGAGACGTCCACTCTAACAGATGGTGAAGATGAGGAGGAACCCGGTGGTTCTCGTCTCAGGATATAAGAGATCAAAATTAAGCCCCTTGCATTGGGTCAAGAGGCAAAGGGCAGTTTTAGAAAGGGTCTTGTCGGTGGCTAAAGGATTATAGCTCAGAAAGACTAAAGATTCATCCATGGGGGAGAGAGAGAAAGAGAGAGGCAGAAGTTTCTTAACAAAAGAATCAGAATCTGGAACAACTCAAGGCATTCAGTGAGACCTAACTCCTCTCAGGTTCTTATCTGTAGTAATCCACCTACATACAGAATGTTTGCTCCATCACCAGAGTGCAAGTTCCACGGAGGCAGCCAATTCGTCTGTTTTGTTCATTGCCCTGCAAAGAGCACAGGGCACTAGGAAGCACATAAAAAATATCAGCAGAAAGGATATATGAAAGTATGTGATGGATGATTTATAGAACTAGCAGGGAGGCCTGTGTTCCAGAAGGTGGGATTTGAGGAAATGCCCCCTCCCAATATCAGCTAGTAGCATACATACATCTGTAAATAGTAAACAGTGAAAAATGTGTAGAAGACAAGATATTAATTACAAAAAACATTTTTCATCATCCTGGAATTGGCATCGAGTACCCAGGACTAAAGAAGAATCAATTACCCTATATTACAAAGAAAGCAGAAAACAAACACACACCCCATTGGAGCTTATTAAGAGTTGACCAGTTTGGTTCTATTGTTGCAGGGAGGGGATTCACAGGGATCACTGGAGTCAAAGGGCATCAGCTCCGTGGGGAGCGCTCTATGGGTTTTCTTTCTCTTTCATCCTCCCTACCAGCCCTCAACTCCTCTGCTAAGTTAGGAGGAAGGCTTTAAGAAAATGACTTGTAGAGACCCCGAAGTTGTTTGTATGAAGAGACTGGCCTCTCATTCTCTGGCTGAACATGTACCATGCAGCCTACTACATGAAAAGAAAGGGACAGCAGAGTGGAGGGAGAGGACTAAAGACAAGTGGCCTGACTCCCAACTTTTAAGGTGTGACAAGGATGGCTGAGCTCCCCACGGATCAAACAGAGGAACAGCCGGCGGCTGAGCTGAAGTCCAGACTGAGAGGACACCAGAAGCAGGAGGTGTGGAGCCATTTCCTAGAGATGAAGGTGGGAGGGTTCAAGGAGATTGAGGCCAGTGGGCTGCCAGGGCAGGGCACTGTGCAGGGGATGAGGTGACATCCTTGCAGGGCCTCCCCAAACAGCAAGACCCACCATGGAGGAGACCTGGAACACCTTCATCCCAGGAGAGAGAGGGCGTGGGGATACCTGCCACCCAGAGGACCTCATGGCCAGTCCTTCTTGGCCGCTGAAGCAGAGGCAGCCATGAGAAGACCATGGTAAATCAGAGGTGCTTGTCCTTTTCCATCGTCCCCCTCCCTGTGCCAGTCCTTGGGAGAAGGACAAGATCCAGTGGGAGAAGGAGCCAAACCCCTCTATCAAAGGCCAGTGCTGGGAGGAAAGAGCAGATGAACACTAACTTGGATATGAAACTTTTAATTAGAATGGACTTTCTATTTAACTGAAAGTGACTACTGAAGAAGTTGCTATGCTATGATGAAAAAGGAGGACTTGGCAGAATATAGTTAAAGGCTATGATTTGGGGGAAAAAAGATTATGTTTCTACTCCATCAACACCAGACTATTGATTATAGGTATAATCATGGTCTTTCCTCACTGGAGAATCCAGGAGATCCTCAAACTACAAGGTAGGTTGATGATGCTATTCTAATGCTGGCCAGATAGCCTTGTCTTTCATTATCCTGATTCTCCTTCATCTGTTTGACATTTCAATGATTCATTCAACAAACACTTATTGAACCTATCCCACTATGAACCAGGTCCTGTGCCAGCCACCCGACAGACAAAGGAGCAAGATAGTCGCAGTCTGTGCTTTGCATCTCAAATCCACACTGGAACATGCTGGGCTGGTCGTTCCCTCAGACAGAAGATTAGACACTGTTTGCACCGAGCGCACCCTCCTGAAGTCTGCAATGGTTCAAAGTCCAGGTTTTAAAACACAGAGCTTCTGCCTTCTAAGAATCAGGGCATCTATGTTATTTTTAAATTCTTTCTTGCAACTTTCCACCAATGATGACAGAGTAGAGTAGGGTTCGGTAAACTTTTCCGGGGAAGGGCTAAATAGTAAATACCTTAGCCCATACCGTTCCTGTCACAACCACTCAGTTCTGCCTACATAGCACGAGGGCAGCCAGAGACAATACATAAAGAACTGGGTGTGGTGTGTTCCACTAAAATTCTACTTATGGACACTGAAATGTAAATCTCACATGAGTTTCCATGTGTCATGAAATAGTGTTCTGCTTTGGATTTATTTTTCAACCATTAAAAAAGGTGCAAACCATCCTTAGCTTGTGGGCTGTAAAAGAACAGGTAGGTGGTCGGATCTGGCCCACAAACTATAATCTGCTGACCCCTATGGCTAGGGATGTGATCTTTATATGCAAATTCATTTGCAAATGCTTCCTACAAAATGTCTCCTTCTTGCTAGAGTCTGAGTTTTTCTTGTCCATGAACGTCTGTAGTATCCAGGATGAGAGGAGATTTCTAACTCTCTCGGCTTTAGATTTTACATATTTTCTGGGTTGACCATGATTTGGATGAAACACTCTCCTCTTATTCAGTTCTTTCTCTGTGGACAATTCCCCAGTATCATCTGATTTTATGGTGTTCTGTTCTCTTGCCTGGATATCCTGCTGTTTCAGACTAATACAACACTCACTAGTATGAGCCTTCCTACCTCAGGGCCTTTGCTTATGCCATGTCCCTGGCCTGGAATACTCTCCCGGGAACTGCCACCCTTCCTTCACCAGGCTGACTCCCCTTGGCTCTTAGTCCAAACGTCAACTCCTCAGAGAAGCACCAGACCACAGTTATTTTCATAAGGCTTGATTAATGGCTGTCTTCCCCTCCAGACTGCAGCCCTCCCAAGCACAAGGGGCCTGGCTCTTGGGCTCACTGTTGCCTTCCAGTGCCTGGCACGGTGCCTGGCGTGGAGCTGTGGCCTGCTGGTCAGGAGGGTCGGCTCTGGGGTTGGACTGCTCGTTAGAACACTGGTCTCAGCGTCTTCCATCCATGTCACTTCTCTAAGCCTCAGTCTCCTCATCTGTAAAATAGGATAAAAAGGATATTGACCCCAGAGGGTTACTGTGAAGATCAAATGTAATACCACATGTGAAACGTGTGGCTTAGGGCCTGACAGAGATATTATCCACGATGGTCAGCTGTTATCAAGATTAGCATTCAGTAAATATTTGCTGAATTGAATTAATAACAAGAGCCAATGGTATGGGGTGTTCACTATGTGCCAAGTACTCTTGAAACTGCTTTACATTTATCACTTCATTTCTTCCTTCAGTCACCCTAAGGAGAGGGCATTCCCATCAACCCTAATTTATGTAAGGGAGCTGAAGCACAGAAAGGTTAAGTCACTTGCTCAGAGTCACACTGTGATTAAAGTGGTGAAAACAAGTTAAGGAGGCTCCCAGATCATGACACATATTACTGGTTTCCGATGGGTTTTTTGTAAATGCTTTCTGATCTTTTAACACACTCTTTTCTGGCCAAAACAAGAATTGTTAGCAAACAACACCATCTTAGATGAAAACACTTATCTTATATAGTTATGTACTGAAAATAGATCATTTTAAAAAGTACAATCAAGTAATCAAGGGAACCTCTTCTGTGATCACATACGTTTTCTCCCATAATTCAATAAAACATGTCATTTGCATCAAGGTCGTTTTGTTATTCGCTTTTATTGGACACATGCAAATTTAGAAGATACCTTAAAATCTGCCAGCCTTGAATTGCATAATCACCACACCATTGATGTAAATATAAATCACTTAAAATATATCAAAGTAGGAATTCTAGGAAAAGTTTGATTGAGGGAAAAAATATAGACGTCTATTTTTGGCTGTGTTCACATCTACCTATGTAAATAACTGTCTACTCATACTCATGAATATTTAATTCAGCAATATTTTAAATTTGGATCCTTACCTTTGAATGGAGCTTACACATTGCTTACTGACTAATTTAACTTAAAAAAATCTTTAGGCAATTCGTCTACTGAAAGCATTTTACCCAGAAAAGTAATCATTTTTTCCAGTTGTTTAAACAATGCACTGCACAGCATTGAACAGTATTTCCTTCTAAGCCTCATCTCTATTAAATGCACAGAAAGAGTCAGTAGGCTGAGCAGTTAGAAACTCAGACTGTTTAGTTTCACTGACCTGGGATTCAAATCCTAAAGTGACCTCATCAAGATATTTAAGCTGCCTAACCCTCAATGTTTCCATCCATAAAATGGGATAATAATAGTACCTGCCTTCTAAGGCTGTCTGCAGTAACCATTAATTAAGGCAGTGGTTGTAAAGGGCTCCACAGATAAATGATTATAATAGTTAACCTACATTAAGAAAAATAAATTTTAATCATGTTTATTAGTGGCTCCCAAAGAAAATTTGGTAGATATTTGCATTAGCATTGTTGAATTGAATCAAAATTCAGAAGGGAAACTGTTTAGAGTCAAACAACATAGTCATGGTACGAGTTACTACTTAGTTTTCTCCCAGCAGGTTCAAAGACATGTTACCTACGACTCACCCTGAAAGATTTTGAAAATATAGGATTCTGGTACTCTGAAGGTTCTGAGTCACTCAGAAGGTTCAGTACTGGGCCACAAATGCATATTTTCAAAAGCTCCCACAGTGATTCTGAGGGACAGCCAGGTTTGGGAATGTTGCCCAAATGCACTTTCAATTCTATAAAATGTTTTCCCAGTACTTCTTTTTGGCCAGATGAGCCCCCAGGAGAAAGAAAAAAGTTCCCATATCATAGCATCTGCAGCCTCATTGAAAAAATGACTTTTCAACTCTCTTAGGGTTTGGCCAACATGAGGAGGTCCCAGAATTGCACTAGGGAAGCCACAGGGAAAGGGGATCTGACCCCGAGCATCTTCCAAGGCATCAGTGCCCTCAACCCAGCAGCCCGTAACTCCTCCCAACCACTGTTGGAACAAGAGAGGTGGAGTCAAAAGAAAATTCTCACATCCTCATTGGATGTCTGTTCCTTTGAATCTCTCTGTGCCACGCAGGACAAAGGGAGTCAATAAAGACTCACTGACGAATGACTATAAGCTTAGGAAGAGTCAGCCTCCCATGATAACAGCCCTTAAGACATATCACCTATGGGATGTCAGTTTAGCCGCTGAGGTTGATTTGATTAATACGCCTCCTCATTGAACCCCGTAATAAAAACCGCATACATTTCATCTCCTTCCACCTTCGTGTCTCCTTTTTCTAGTCATATGTTTCAGTACCCCTCTCACGTGTTTCACTCCTCTTTCCTGCTCTGACACCTTCAGGCATGCCATGAAGTCACATGCTCTGGCATATAAATAACCGGAAAACATTCATCTCTGCGGTGGCAGAGAAGCTGCTGCCACTTTTTTTTTTTTTTTCCTGGAAACCTGCCTTTAATGTGACAGTATACTACAGCAGTCTGAAACATTTTCACAAAACATTTCTGAGTGAAGCAGGGAGAGGAGATGGGGAACTTAAGATACTGCTGTGGCCTTCACACATCAGTTTATAACTTGCCTAAATATTTATTTGTCATCATGTCAACAGGGCTTAAACGTGAGCCAATGATTCGTTTCAATCCAGATCTGTTTTCCCTGAAGTG